>NW_017100159.1:366684-378833 GCF_001263275.1 Habropoda laboriosa | reverse complement strand
TATATATAATGTTGTATAATTCTTAACATCTGTAAACACAAATAAAAATACGAATAAGCACCTTCTATATTTTATAGACAATGGATCCAAATTTGTAGATTCAATGGGTATGTTTAAAAATTCATCAGCATTATGAGAAAATCCATGATTTACATTCGAAGGAGTTGGAATATCCATAATTTTGTAGGTCAGTATAATGTAAACAACGAATTACCACAGGTAAGTGAATTACGTCATTGTACGATAAATAATAAAATTTTCACAACAGTTAAACGAATACAAATTATCAACTAATTGTAACAATACACTAATATCCTTCTAAATAATTAAAACGCTTTATACTTCATATATTCTAATTATTCATGTTTTAATAGAAGAAACAATTTTCATAAACACATATATTAATGACACTGCCAACTACTCAAAAAATGGAACTAGTTCTTTAATATTCTGTTACGCTATCGCGTGAATGTAGCTTTAATCACTCATCATGCATGTTCGTGAATATAGCTTTAGGGTGGTCTTAATCTAGAGATCGACGCGCACAGCTGGAGCGCAATTTGAATTGTCAATAATGTATGTCTCAAAAGATAGATTGTATCTGGAAATCATCTAAGGGTTAGATGCGTGGTACTGCGATGGAAAGTTAGAACTCGGGAACGGAAATGCTTTGTTATTGTAGTTGAAAGATTTTATTCAAGAACCGTAACCACTCGAGAGTTCTCAACGATATCCAGCCGTGTCAACTAGCTAGAACTCTAAGAAGGCTATAAATATTGTCAAGGGCTAGTCTCGTGCGAATCGCAACGTGTACACTTTCCCTCACACGTGCACATCACGTTGGCGGTTACATTGGCGTTGCGTTCCACCACTACCAACGAAGCGCTGCTATCACCATCCACTAACGAAGGATCGGAGGTGGAGAACGTGTGGAAGAAGCGCCGATTTATGGAGTGGAAACTGCCTCTCGATTGGATCACCAGGAGCTGGAAGGAGGACCAGGGGAGGATCCAGATTCTGGGAGAAGAACAAGAAGAGACCTCGCGTCCAAAAAATTCAAAAAAAGTCGATCATTCCAATTCTGTATCTCGAGTCTTGAAGCTTTGTTAATCTTAAAAGGTCTTGAACAGTTGTGAAATATAGAAGTATTAGTTGCAACGAAAAATCTTCCAAGTTTTATTTGAATATTCCCGCACCACAGCAAGCAGACGCTCCATGGACACCAACCCACTATCCCTTTTCCCGTGACTGCCGCAAAATACGCAACAAAAGCATATCTAGGAATATTTAAAAAAAATATAGTAAGTTACCAAAATGTACGTTTGTTTGTTGGTCAGCCTGAATCGTGAAACGTGTATTTGCTAAAGAGTGAGAAATGTTCGTCACTGAACGATAGCGGATAAGTGTAATCGCTAAGTAGTCGTCAAAAATATAATTACCATTGACGGACTTCGATGTACTGTAAATTACACGAAACGGTGACAGAATGGCGAAGTGAAGCTGCAAATGGAAGATGGCGAAAATTGTGAAAGGATCTGAATTGTTGCCTACGATTCTGATATGTGAATATTGCGCTAACCTTACGTTCAAGCAAATAGAAGATTTCGTAAGGTGGGTCGACTTGTCCACTGTCTATTTACAACAAGAAATATTATGCAAAAATGCTTTCCTTTCGAATGATTTTTCAATACCATACATATTATGAATTAATTTATTTAAAATGTTCAATACATCTTATACAATATTCGTTCATATTTATTGAAATCGCTCGATTCTTGATAATGGCAAATATGTTAAATCGAATATTTTTTATGAAATAAGTTATACGCTTGAAAAGCGTGATATAATAATACATTGTTACCAGTTGACAGGATGTAATTTTATTTCAGACATTTAAGAGATCAGCACTGCTCTAGGGAGGGAGGTTCATTTGTGTGCCTTTATGGTTATAATGGAGTATGCACTAGTCTTCCTGTGGAGGGTGTTTCTGACAAAGATTATGTAGCACATGCTATTAAACACGCAAAAATGCAACAACAACGTAAAAGCAACGGTCAGTTATCAGAGCCCTGTTCTTCATGGACCGTGTATTCTGCAGCACAAAATTTACCAGCTGTTTTAAATGATCCATTCAAAGGCAAACAAAGTAACTTTTTAACTCGTACTTGGGGGGATGGATTTGTAGAAAAAGTTGATATACCTAAAAGTCCTTACCTTCCTGAAATCACAATGCAACATTTTGAAACATATTTAAAGAAACTTGCAAGGGTAATTGATATATATCTTGTAATTAAATGTGAAATGTTCAGCTTAAAAGAAAGTAACTAATTTAAGAAATTTTTCTTTTCAGAGATATCGAAAACATTCACGTATGAACTCAAATGCCAATAGACCAACTACACCTAATGAATTGTTACAAAATTTCCCAAATTTGAGAAAGGTTAAATCTATAGGTAGAAATAATGTTTTTATAGTAAAAATGAATAAAGTAATCATATTTTCATTTCATAATATAGAAATCATAAATTAAACATTTACAGACCGAATGCAATTTGATTTATCCAATATTCCAAAAATTTTTTTAACACCTAATTTGGATCTTTCTCAGAAAGATAATTTTTATGCAGTATTTACATTTGCAAAGAATGGATTGCTGAATGAAGACTCCAATATTGTTGTGCATGTAAAGCAAATGCAAGAGAAGGTACACTAATAACAATTAATATTACATAAACTTTAAATACTATGGCAAATAATATATGTTAAATTTATTTCTTTAATAGTTAAGTCATTATTTAGATGTTGTGGAAGTTAGAATAGCAGAACAAGTTGCTTCTAAGTCTCAAGCATTTTTTCATGCAATGACTTCTCATGATGCTCTAATGGAGCAGCTTACACAAACTATTACAGTTTTAAAAGCTCTTAGGAAAAATATACACCAAGTTGATAAGCATCTAGTCAATAATTCTTTAGAAATCTTAAGGTAAATTATAAAGTAATTTTATGGCTTTCTGAATATTATACGTACTTTAATTTATTTAAGTTAAATGTACTTCCAGATTGGAAAGAGCAAGATCCAATCAAGTATTGGTTCAAGAAAAATTGAAACTGATGGCTACAGTACATCAAAGTCAACCAATGATACAGTTGTTGTTATCTACACCAGACTATGTTGCAGCATTAGATCTCATTGCTACAACACAAGAAATACTTTTGCAGGAATTGAATGGAGTACATAGTTTTAGGTAAATTTAAAGAAATAAAGGAGCTACTAATGATTGATAAAAATTACATATATTTAATTATTTTTCTTTTTTTTTTTATTGTTTAGGCATTTAAGTTCTCAATTAACGGAAATGGAAAAACTTGTTGATAAAATGTTATCTACGGAATTCCAAAGATATGCAACTGCAGATTTAAATAGGCCATTAGGAGCAGAAAATACAGTTTTGGATGGTGTAAGTATATGTATAATTGTGTAAAATTTTGCATACCTAGTTCGTAGCAAACAAACCGTCGTGCATCTCTTCCCAGTGAGATCATTTGTACATCCTCAACGAACAGGATAAACTTGTTTCCATCATTTCTGGCCTTTTGCGGCAAAAGCATTTTCAATTTGTGGATACTTACAAAGAAGAAGCTGTGACAACAGTTAGAGCTGTAACAAAACAGAGAGTCATAGAAGCCTTGGCAGCAAGTGACTGCTGTAGTGATCAACAAGCTGCAGCTTTGGAAGTTGGTGGACTTTCTCTTGCAGAAAGATTAACACTACTTCATAATGCTATACAATCTTTAACATTCCTTCTTATGCGTGTTAAGGTATACTTCAAGCTATATTATTGAACATATAATTATTTGTATACATAAACTGTGATTAAAATTATTTTTATCCATATATAAAAAATAATACATGTTTTGTATAATATTCATTTTTAGGCTGTTCATGACGTAATGCGAGATACAGTAGATCTTGCAGCAGGTCGAGTGTGTGACGGTTCATTTGATGATACGATACTTGATTGTTTATTAACTCAAGCGGAACATTCGCGAGTAACGACCAAGTTACATGATATGATAACTTCCGTTTGTGATTATTGTCATGAGCGAATGGGAAATCTGCTTTCTGCAAGTACAAGCGATAAAGAAAAATTACAAAACGAAAAAGAAAATCCAAGCAATGAAAATTTAAGTAATAAACAAGAAGAGAAAGAAAATCAAAATTGGAATGATAAATCATCTTGGTTAAGTAAAAGAGCAACAACAGCTCAAGTATGTCAACTAGCCAATTTAGTTGAAGAATTTACAGAAACTTGTGAAAAGCTCTGTGGTAAACAGTGTACAGGATTGAGGTCTGCATTTAAGGTATATATTAGTTTATAAATTACATTTCAATCATATAAATGATATTATTACTATCTCATATTTTATAATATTATAGGCACAAGCTAGTAAATTCATTCAAAGATTTCATACCGAACTTAAAACGAAGCTTACTCTTTTATTGGAATCTGAAAGATGGAAGCAAGCTGACGTGCCGTTAGAATTTCAGTTGTTAGTAACATATGTGTATGAATACAAATACTTTCCACCAAATCTGTTTAAAACTGAAGATAAAGTTAAAAAAGATGGTATTCAAAATTTTATTATGGTAGGAGATGAAAAGTACGCCGTTGTTGGTACAGCTTTAATGCTTATACAAATGATTCACGAATATTGCAAGTAATGTCTGAAATTCTAAATAATTTCTGAGTATGTTATGAAACGCTAAATGACATTTTTCTTGTAGAACTGGCAGTGAATTAATTGCTTTATCGGGAACAATTGGAAGGCAGTTAGCTGAATTATTACGTCATTATAATTCACGCTGTTGTCAACTTGTCCTTGGAGCTGGTGCGATGCAAGTTGCTGGTTTGAAAACTATTACCAGTACAATACTTGTATTAGCAGCACGCAGTTTAAAATTAATTTTATGGTTTATGCCTTTTGTAAAATCACATTTTCAAAGTAAGTTAAATGTTACTTAGTATTTAACTTACATTATAATTATGGTAGTAACGCTTAATTATTATCTACGCGTAGTGCTTGCGGAACAAAATCCTAATCGTGGATTTGGTGCATCTAGTATAAGTGGTGGTGTTGCTTTATTGGATAGTGTCGAACGAGATATTCGCGCGCATGTGAAAGAGATTGAAAGCAAAATTCTTACTATCGTCGACAATCTATTAGGCGGTCAAATATCAAAATGGACTGCAAGACCGCCAATACCATCAAAATCATTTAGAAACATTTCTAGGTAAGTGTCACATAATTTAATTACTTTATTGATTAAAATTAAGTTTTACTTGTAATTATTAATTACAGTTATTTAATGAAATTACACGAAGCAGTATCTGGTATTCTCCCAGCAGTTGAAGTACAAACTCTGTATCGTACAGTAAACACATCTTTCAAAGAAAAACTCAGAGAGCAATTAGTCAAAATGAATATAGTTAATAATGGTGGTCCACAACATGGTGTGGTTACATCTGAACTTACGTTTTACCTTGAGGCATTACGGAAGTTAAAAGTGCTACCAACTAATGAGTTAGATGATAATTGGATGAGTGATATATGGACTAGATAACATGCAGAGCGTGTGATATATTGCATAATAGAAGCAATGAAATATTGTAGAAAAAGGTGACTAATCTTTATTATGGTCTTCCTTCACATGTGTTGTATCTCGGTGACTATTAATGTTTTGATGGATTTTTAAGGTTGTGGCTGATATTGGAATTATTCATATAAGTATTTATAATTATTTTATTCATAAGGTTGTATAGAATTCAAAGTTGATTTAGTAATGTTAATGTAAGAAATTCATAAACAGCAGTTTTATAAAATGCTGTATTCAATATCCTGAAAATATGTGTAAATAGAACACTTTACTTAAGAAAAATGATATTACCTTATATTGGCTGTTAACTATGTTTCAACACAAATTACAAGTTTATTTGATTCCTAAATTTGATTACACATATTTTACGTTCCAAACAATTTTATATGCCATAGTGTTCAAATGCCAAATTTCATATATAAGTATGAACAACTACACAAAAAAGTCTATACGAATGATAGAATATTAATTTCTTCCGTACCTATAATATTAAATATAAAGAACTTATTTGCAACTGAATACAATAGTAAGCATAAAAAATTTGTGATTGTTACTTGTACAATAATTTAAATCAATTTAATTTAACATAATATAATGTGTGCAAAAGAAGGACCAAAATTTAGATATTACGTTACTTTTCTTTTCCTTTCTATAACTGTTTACGCGTTATATGTAAATCTTTTACTCCCCAAAATGAATTTCGTTTGAAGTAATACAAAATAAGGAATTAAAATGTACACATTCTGTTAATGAAACATATAAGACCTAAATCATACATAAGATATCAAAAATGTAATATGACTGCTTTTATTGTTGTGTTCATTGCTTGAATTGAACAGACTGTGAATAGTATATTGTCAGATTGACTCTGACAATGATTATTTAAACATTTTTATATACTGTGTACTGTTCTCACTAATCTGTTTTTATTGACAGATTACTAAACTAATTTCTAAATAGTAAGCATGCCTTACCATTGGACACATTGTTCAGTAGAGTACATTGATATGGGGGTTTTTATCAAAGTTTTTGAAATGCCCTATTTCTCATACAGTTTTGTGCATTTAAATGTGTACATATATGTACAACAAACGTATGCATTGTAAATTTACTATTACGAAACCGTTCCGCAATTTATAAAAAGGTAAGAATGTAACGCAATTCAGTGGTATTTAATTATACATCACATATGTTTACTTCTATTTAAAAACAATGAAAAAAAGATAAATTACAGTGTTTGTATAATTGATTGTAAACATTTCTTTCATCCTTATATCCAAAGACAAAATTATTGGTTATTAGTCTACATTATATTACTAATAAATTATATAATTACACTTTGGCATACATGCATAACCTTTAAAAATTACCTTTGTTTACAATACATTTAATTTATTATCGCTAGGCGTACAGTGCATCCCGTTACAAACTTCGTCTAGTCCATTCTGTACATATAAAAACACTGTAGTAATCGTCTGTACTTTAATTCATGAACAATTTGTTAACAAAATTGTATTGTGGATCAGTAGAGACTTGTAGAACAAGTTTTTACACACGTTTTGCAGTTAACTATAAATTATTGTGAACAATGTTCTGGTAAATCTCTTCGTCAAAACTGTGGACGTCTTGTTGATCGTTTGTATAGAGTTTGAAATTGAGATATAACATACATCATTATTTCACTGCATAATGGATGACGTATTATAAAAATTACGAAAAATTAATAGCAGCACTGTATAAAAAAAAAAAACCTTATATTTTGTACTTATTTATTACTTATATTGATTCTACAATTAAAGTAAATTATTCAGTAGGAAGTAAATATTAATTTTTATGACATACTTACAGTTATTATTTTGAATAATCCATATATTATAGTCTTATGTACTAAAATATAATATAAAATGAATGACGGGAAATCTTAAAAGATATTTTTTTTTCTGTGCATGCATTTTACAAATGAAACATTCTGCATTGCTATAGCAACTAATACGAAAACACTCTCATAACCTAAGTACAAACAGAACATGTAGAAAGCCTGCATTACTGTGCATTACTGTATAATGTTTGTTTAAAAACTGTGGATTAAAAAACAATGGCAGATGAAAATTCGTACGTATCTATTAATACCTATTTTCATTTAGATACGATGTAATAATATTTGTTATTTGAAAAATTTCAATGTTATTTAAAGAAATTGTAAAATTTTAAATTAAAAGTTGGTATAATTTTACTACATTGATTATATGCATTTGCATGTACATATATAATCTTGTTCTTTTCATACGTGCAATAGATTTTTCACTTAAATCATTGAGTTCATAAAGAAATAAGCTTTCCCATACGATTATGAAATATACATTTTATTGCTAATATGTAGGTCATGAGAATATAAATATGTTCACATTTTAGTGAAGAAAATATTAGAGACGTTGCTTTGCGTTTTTGTTTAGAAGAGGAGAAACAACGTAAGACTAATATAAATGAAACACATGAATGTTCAATTGTTATTGTTGGTACTAAAGGTGTCGTACGTAATATAATAATTAAAAGCATTAAATAGTATTATCACAAATTGTAATAAATCGTATTTATGAAAAAAAGTAATTCTTAGGGTAAAACTACTATCGTACATCGATTTCTTGAAAAAGATGAAACACCAAAACCAACTATCGCGATGGATTACTCTTTTGGGCGTAAAGCTGGAAAGAGTTTAGTAAGTTTTTCATTTTGTGATAATTAATTACGAAATGCAGTATTATTTAAGCGAAAAATGCGTGGGGTATTTCACATTTTCAAAAATTTTGAAAAAACAAAATTAAATTGATTTGCTGGAGAGTAGATAAAAAATATATCGCTTACGATTTATAATAAAAGTTCTGAAAATCAAAAAATATAGATCTTTGACGAAGAAAAAATTAATTTCTGATGTATCAATAATAAAAATAATGAATTTTCAACTTTAAACTTCAAAATTTTTATTTAATTCTGTAACAAACAGTATTTTTGTTTACAAATAAATGAAACAGTTTTTCATATAAACAATTTCACGTTGAAAATTTTATTAGTAATTTATGTTTACTATCTATTTTTATATTAATTAATATGATTTTTCTGACAATACAATCATAACAACTATTTCTTAAGACCACTTGTTAAGTATTAACGGAACATATGAAAGAATATCAAATATATTGTTGTCTAGTTCTGTAACTTTTTGCAAACACATGCGATGGAACAAAAAATATTTAGCTGTAACCTTATTTTTGATTTATTTCTTATTCCCACCACAGATAAAAAATATCGTGCATGTTTGGGAAGTAGGGCATTTAACTTCTTCGTTAGTGTCAGCTGCAATAACAGGTTCGTCTCTGACTCATTCTCCTCACCACGTCACGATATTTCTTATGCTCGATTTATCACAACCGGAGATTTTGTGGTCCACGTTTGAGGAGACTCTCTCGGTAGTTCATAATGCAATAAAAATGAGTTACGACGATAAAACAATTCAAGAACTTAAGTATCGGCGTATTAAGGAGCAAAAAAAAGGACTGGAAAAAGAAGTCGATCCATTTCCATTGAAACTTTGTATTATAGGTGGAAAATACGACCAATTTAAGGTATCGTCGTATTCTCTTTAATATAAAACGTGTTATTGTATTACCGTTGTATTGTTGTTAAGTATTATATGATCATTGTACTACAATAAAATTATAAAATGCTCAATAATTCTGAAATAGGATTTAAACTTGGGTAAAAAAGAGATAGTCGGAAAAACATTAAGAGCTGTAGCTCATTTTTTAGGAGCAGGACTCTATTATCATTCCTCAAAAGATAAAATACTAATACGAAGAACTAAAGACTTATTATCTCACTATGGATTTGGCACTCAACTTTCGTAAGTTCTTTTGCTGGACATCAAAATGATCATAATATATTTCCAAGAATATTTAAATACTGAAACGATATTTCTCTTCTTATCAATCGAAAATCAGTGGTGGCAAGTGCACTGATTACGAAAAGCCATTAATAATATTTGCCGGTTCAGACTCCTTCTCGTCGATCGATTTGCAATTTCTTCAGACGAGACCTTCGGCGATTTTAGATACCATCAAACAGATTTACGTTACCCGTGTGCCGCAAGAATCCAGAAGCAACGAAATTATTTTGGAGGATCCAAGTAACGACCCCAACTTTAATGAACCAATCATCGATAGATTACGGGCTCAGAGAGAAGAGGTACACTACTAAATAATTCTATTTATTCATCGTAAAAAACGAAGAATTCATCTTTTTTAATTTCTTATTTTCTACAGGAATAACCTATCAATTAAATTAATCAAGTTACTAAGAACAAAATTTAATATTTTAAATGGCTATTTAGTATAATGTTTGGTTCGATTTAAACAATATTGCATTTTCTTATCTTAGAAAATGAAAGTAGTAAAAAAATTCTTTGCTTTTAGGAAATTAGTATTCTCCTCCACGATATGTTGGAAGGCCGGATACCTCAAATTCCCATTCCAGATCCATCATAACGTTAGACAACATTATTTCGTCGCGTGGATTTAACACGAGTGTATGACAAGTGGGAGAAATGTTTCCAAGTGGAAGAAATCCTTTTGTAATACATTCTTGTCACGTATTTGATCTTGTCAGCATCGAAAGGAACTTACGATAAGTGGCAAATTCAACATTTTCTCGTTTGTATTTAGTAGGTACGTAATAAAAAATGAATCAAGAATTTGTAAAATTCTGAACTATCAACATTTTAAATTAATTGCCTGTGGTTAATAAAAGTGTTTTCTAAAATGTAAATTTTGAAATTGAAAATTAATTTAAATTAAGTTTTCACGATCACGCAAGTAATTGTTGCATTAAATAAAACCTAGTTTTAAATTTGCTTGTCATTTTATATCTATGAAATCTACAAAGTTTTTGACGCGCCCCCTTGCTTCATACGTTAAACTAAACTCCAAGAGGCATATATACTACTGCTTGCAACGGTAATACTGATAAGGCTAGTGATAAAATGTATTTATCAAGTGTGAAAAAAATTATGCCATACGACACATTCTTGTAGAAGCAAGAGCATGTTAATTCCATTTAATATTGAAATTTAGAAATATGCAAAGATAGTTAAAAATACAATATTAGTATTCAATATTACAATTAACGAATCTAACCAATCCCTTTGGAATATGTTGCGACCCGTTGTGATTATTTAAAATTTTATAATGATTATCTCTATATAAAGTATTTTCATTATTTATGCAGTGTACATAGTTACCATTATGATGATAAGAATATTCACAATTCTCAATGTGTCATTATCGATTGATATCGAAAGGAGTTGCGTGATACATCAGATACGATTGTTTACCCATGATGAAAAGCGGTCTCTGCGGAGTGCATATTTAGAGTAAGGCATTAACAAGTACTTACACTCCCGTGCCTCCATTTAGTCAATCTTCATTAATATTGCATTTCATAATAAGAAATTCAATTTCCCTCTTCTACTACATTCTGCAAATAAACGTATAACAGGTAAAAGTGATTAATAAATTCATTAACAAGTTGTTTATATGCTAATAAAAAAATATTTGGAATAAATCTGCCATAGGATTGATCGCGGAACTACGTTTATTAGAAAAGCAAGGAAACCGATAATAATAATAATCACGATGTTTTTCTTCATTCATCGAAAGTTATTCCGTTGAGACTTACTTTTATCGAAACGAAATGATTGATCTGACACGAAATTGTTAATCTAAATATGATCTCCATCCTTTGTCTAAATGAAGTTATTTGTTCTGGTGTCATCGCGCACGCGTCTTATTCCTCGCCCTTTCCCAATAGTGGCTCACCGTGAAATCGAAGGGTGCACGAAGGGGGAGGATGGGAGTGCAGCAGGAGAGGGTGGGGATGGTCTCACCGCGCGGTTCCCCGGTTTCCAGTGGCTGTACAACGGTGCGCTGATAAGAACAGCGGTAGCAAACGGTGACGCGTGCGCGTTACGGTGCGATGCGCATGCGCGTAGAGGAACACGAGTCGCTCCCGATACGCGGATAGTCGGAGTCAAGCGTTTACAAAAACGGGATCCGACTGGGGGGGTTCTCGCTGCGTTTCGGGCCTCTCGCTTTCTGGCCTCGGTTTCCTTAGTGAAAATGACGCTGTGATAGAGAGGCGTACGTGCCGTGTGCTCTGTCTGGGCTTGTGGCGCCCTGAGGCAACCGTCAACTGTCCGTGAAAATTTGTACTGTGCTGCTGATTTCACCGATTCGCGGTTATCTTTCCGGCGCTGTCACCTCCTTTCGTCTCTCTCCATTGAGAGAGAGGCTGTGCTTTTCTCTTTTCCACTCTGACTTCGTCTCTCTCACTCCCTTCCTCATTCCTTTTTTTCTCTCTCGCTCTTTCTTTCCGTCTTATACCATCTACCCTTCACGCATTATTCGCGCGTTTTTTTTCTCTATTTCGCTACCGTCAATCGGCC
>NW_017100159.1:358237-366650 GCF_001263275.1 Habropoda laboriosa | reverse complement strand
TGCCGTACGAGTTTCATAATCGTCCGCTACGGAATTGCACCGGCGATTCGAATAGGTGAGTCGAAAAACGAGGTCGACACGGTGTCAGTGATTGCTCTTTCTAGATTGGTGTCGTCGATTGGTGCACCTCTCACCGTGAATCAACCTTCGTAATTTGATCGCGTCAAATCGATAAGTACGAGGATTGACTGGTTCCCGTGTCGACCGACAATGTTCGAAACGTTGTATATCGTGATGATCGTAGACCGCCCCCTCCTGTGGCTGCTTCTCGTGGTTATCGATTCCAGTGTGAACGCGCCCTCCGTGGACAGTTATCCGGTTGTCTATCTTGCTATCATCTTTCTTCCTGCGAGACCCACTTCTTTAAATGATCAATATCGACCTACGTAAATATCGCTTTAGAAATCTCTCGATGTACGTATAGAGAAATCCTCGGGGATTCCCCCGGTGTGTTCGCGTACGCGAGTCAGTGATTCCTGCGTGATTTTGGTAGCGCGGCTCACGAGCAAAAGGTAACGAGCCTATTATGCGATTTAATTATACGCATTGTGGCTACTGACAGTTAGTTGGCGATTCAATTTTTCGTTTGTACAAACGATCTGTTAAAGTTGCTAGGAATAAACGATACTCTGCAATTGTATACACATTGTATCGGCCGAGGAATTTATTTGTGTAACTTACGATTTGTACATCCGGGACGCATAAAACACTCATTTCGGATATACTGGTCAATTACTGGCGTGTCAATTTCAACGATTCGATGACTTATCTAAAAGTACTAGACTGTTCTATGCATAGGTGTACTACGTTTTTAATTTCATTTCGTTGTTCGGTAGTGCAAAATTTTTCGTATGTGAAATTTCGAATGTTATATAAGTGGCACAGGCAATTTTTGAAACATCGAGTATGACATTCAATGATAAGACCTTTTTAGTGATAGTGTTCAATAGTATTTAAAATAATCAACGAAGTATCATGTATCATAAAAGTTGAGTGATACGTACAGGTAGTAACTGTAGTATTCGAATACTATGCAAATTTTACTTTGTCGCACTGCAATTTCATTCACGACGAGGATAAAAAAATATTCTTTCTGTATTACATTCTCACATACGGTTTGGTTAACAAAAATACAAACATTACTTATATAATTCATAATACTTGCTATATTATCTTTTTTATGAATATTCCAATCTTTAGAAAATGGATAATTTTTGCATTAATGTCCACAAGCAAAGATTGATTTATTATTTTCCAGCGTATCCTTCTTGTCGAATGACCTTTTTCAAATGTTGGGGTATGTTGCCAATTATTTTTTCCAAACATGCTGTGTTTATATCGTTCCATTCTTCTTTCAGTTGTGGTTTCAAAATTTCTTTAGAAATTATTGGAGTTTTCTCCATAAATTGGAGTCTAGTTTATTCCATAAATTCTCGATAGGATTTAAGCCTGAAGACTATGGGGGTGGCTGTAATAACTTTGGGTAATGATAGAGTAAATATTCTTGCACAATCCATGCTTTATGTTTGGAATCGTTGCCCTGATAATACTTAAATGTGGTCTGAATTCCCATTTTTGTTGCGCTTTTCAGTAAATTATTTTTTAGAATATTGAGATAAACATTCTTATCCATTATACTACGAATAAAAACTAATTCACCAGTCCCAAATGTTGAAATACATCCCCGTACGAGTAATTTCCACCTCTGTGCTTTGTAGTCGGATTCGTGTTTTCAATTTTAAATTCTTCTACGCGATTTTCACATTTAAATCTTTTAATAATGTCTCCCATTGTACTTTTACTTATACTAAGCATGGCAGCACTTTCTCTGTACGATTTTCTTTTTGCGTGGTGAAAAATCACTAGTTGGCGTTTGTTGTAAGAAGTATTACTTTTACGTCACGTTATTATAAGCGAATATAGAAACACCACTGATCTCCTGAGGCTTGAGACTGTATACACAGATTACAATGTTTATAAACATACCTTACATTCGAATTAAGTATCGTAATGTAGGAATGTTAGGTTGAAGACAGGTATTCAATAAATTTATATTAATGACGAAATATATTTAACCCTCAGTTGGTATGGTAACATTTCGGTCACGTAACTGGTATCGTAGGGTCAATCAATGACCCACTCGTGTTTTGTACGTATAGTGATGAATATTGTTGTCTGAAATGTTATTAATAGTTGTGTGGCGTGTGCATAAAAGAGATAGTATGGATTTCTTTTTTACGCTTCTATTATATTATTAATTATACAAAATAATGTAATACGAGATAGAAATATTAACAGGACATGTTAATATAGAAAATAGTGTGGGTATAACAAGATTAGATGACTAAAGCAATATAACAAATAAATAAATGAGGTGTAAACTAAACTTTTATGAACTATTTTAATCATTTTCGCGTAGTATAAAAAATCTGACATGGTGATGTTAACAAATATTGAAAACAAGCATGAAGCTTTATAAGGTTTGTGAATCATTAAAAAAAAAATAAATAAATATCCTCTCTCTTGTATTCACGTCACTGAGATCATCATCACATTGATTTTCAATACGTACCTCAGCATTACTTACATCTGATAAATTGTTAACAATATCCGCTAATTCAGCTTCAGTTGAACCTTTCGACATTCTGAATCACTTAGTTCTCAGATAACACACACAACTGGTATCGCGGGGTCAAATATGACCCAAACGCAACAAAAATGTAAGTAACGCTCAGGATTTGAAACGGAAAGAACATTTTAACGTATCACATGAAGCTGTACCTTATGCTGAGGGAATACAGAGAACCGGGGATTATGAATTTGACTGGCAACTAGAGAATTAACAACTGAAACAGTTGCGAGTCGTAAGACACCCAACGATACCAACTGAGGGTTAAGACTCAATAATGACTACAATATTTTTACTCTATCTTTATTGCTCCAGCACTTTAACTCTTAACTCTCGATACTCTCTCTCTAACTTTTCTCTCTGACTACTTTCCCCGCGTCTCATTCATTCTGTTTCATTTTTTCACCTGCTCATTCTCTCTTTCTCTATTTTTCTTGTTCTTTCACTCTACGCGAATATTCTCAAAACGCATTCGGTCATGCCCTCCCAAGTTTTTGTGTCATCACGCACTTTTCGTTCACTCGATACTCTTACGCTCTCGTTCCAAACACTTTTCATTCACACCTCTCTTGCTCCAGCTCAATTATTCTTCGTTCACGCAACTATCGCTCTAGGCTAAACATTCACACGAAAAATCCTATCACACGTCTATCTCTTTGGTCCTAACATTTTTCATTCGCACGTCTATCATTCCGGTTTAAACACTCGTTTAAATATCTATAATTATAATCTATCATTCCCACAATACTAATAGTTCACGTAAGTTACTACATTCCGAGGTGACCGAATATTATTGTAACTTCAAAATCAGACATTATTTCATTTAAAACATATTGTATAACAAACATTACATGTTATATAAATAAAAATTACACTATTGTTAACTGGACATAAAGTTGCAATATTATACACAACTAAATATTTCTTTTCTTCGTCATGAACAAAATTGCAACTCACTGTAATTCGAATTTTCTGAAATATTTTATGTGCATTGCGCACTGAAAATACTGAATCATACCCCACAGTGATGAACTTTTATTTACGCCGAACATGTAAATTGTAAAAAATTTTGGAATTTGGTCCAATAAATAGAATTTTGAAATTGTGATATGTCAGTAATTGGACAACAGTTTTTAGTAAGCGATTCTATAATTATTTTACGCAAAGCATTATGATGTTTTTGCTGTGTTTTCTAACTACATAAATCAGAGTATAAAGGTATAAATTTGGCAGCCCATAAATAGTGATTTTATGTCTCAGAATTTCATCTATCAATAATAAGATCGAGTATGTCCAATATCTCAATGACGCATCGCAGTTGTTTAAACATATTGTTAATGTAATAAGAAAAATATAAGTTGCAGGATAAACCAAATATTGCCTGAAGACAAATTTAGATATATACTTTTATTTATCCATGAGCAAATTTGGGTATATTGTTTAACTTTTCGTCAACATTTACGAGTGCAAATATCTTTTTATTGAACGTTTTTCGAAGAAAACATAATATTTTCTATAGCTTTGTAACTCGATCTTTTGAAGCTACTTAAAATAATTACTTTGAAGAAATTATTATTTCATATTACGTTAATTGGATACTAGCTGAACAATTATGAATATGTAGAAATAGATGACAACATGGGTTGTCACCTATCGTAACGTAACGTTTAATTTTTGAAAGATCCTTGAAAAATCAATCACGATTAATCCAATGGTAAAGGTTAAAGCTCTTTTCTAGTTTGTGAATAGGTGCTTTGCTGTGATGGTATTGTTGACCTTGATATTTGAAGCAGAGCATGCTTGACATGCACAATTTTGTTTTTTTCTTTCGTATAGACATAGTTATGCAAAAACTATATCATTTTATTGGTAGTCCATAAAATTGTAATATATGTGTATGTATGTACATTATTACTCAGATATTTTCAACTGCATTGTAAATCACATTTGAGATTTAAAACTACCAGTTTTCTTTACTTTCAATTTTTTTTTTTGTAAACTGCTTTCATTTAGGAAACAAGCAACCGAATGCTTATTCTTGTATCTTTAGATAAATCTTGCACCTCGTTGAAGTAATCAACTGAAGTTTCATATCCATTAAGGGTTACATGGTGTTTTTCGTTAGTTGGAACATTAAAACACTTTTTTGTCTATATCCCTTCATCTATTAACGAGCAAATGGTAAAAATGTATTCTTTTCTTGTTCTAATGTTTTTCTCCTTACTTTCTATGCAGTAATTGCGGCCCAGCTCTCGAAACTTTGTTGCTTTCTGTTCAGAGTTAAAACAATCACTTTGTATCATACTCTTAGTATGTCCTGATTAGCTACATTTGTATTACTCCGACATTAATTATACCAACTTACGTCATTTATACAAATTTCTTGCTATCTTTATCTATTGAAGTATTAAATGTATTGAATTATTAAAAAGCAAAATATTTTATGTACAATAAGTGTGGTTATGAACATTTAATTTTGTACTTTTGAATTTAATCAGTTTAAGGATGGATAGTATATTTTCGAAATATTTACTTATTAACTGTTTTATGGAGATATTGGTAAAATGTCGAAAATTGCTGTCACGTTAGAGTAAAACTTTAATGAGAAGTCGTTCACCTTTGTCGCTGGTTATATATTTAAAACCACAATTCGGTTATAAATGTACTACTTATTTATAATTTTTTCCCACGACCTCCGTAGGACTCACATTTACATACATATTTCGTAACGATTACGCGCGGACTTTCTTCAAATTTCACCAAGGTAATTCTAGCAGTCTTATCTTATTACAACCAGCCAACAATACTCAAAAATCTTTAGTTTCACTTGTATATCTTGTTCATTTCAGTTTTTGATTTCAATCGTTCGAACGCTTTCGTGACTCGCTTCTTGCATAGCGAAAGTGCGAATTTACTTTTAGAATGGTTAACTGAATGTTGATGTATTCTTTGTCGGTTTCAATTATTCGGTGAATAACCTAGATCTCGTAGAAAGGATTATTCGATCATGACGTCAGGTTACCTACGCATACATCAGATTGCCAGAAATCTGTGCTAGACACGAAGACGTCACATATTGCACATAACACAAATAACTATATCAGCACAAAGAGACATCATTATGTTAATAGTTCATTGTAATACTCCTTTCTTATTTGAAACATTTTCTAAACGTTTTGACGTAGACGTGTACAGTTTTTGAATATTGTTTTAATCATGCCTACATACTTTATCTTTCCGAATTAAAACTTTCAATGTTTTCACACTTTCAAATTTTCATCTTCCTGGAGAAGTATTTCTTATTAAATCCGTTTAAACATTTTCGATATATTTATATAGAGAGAATACTTAGAGCTATGTAAAACTTGTATATTTTTTAAGAAAAAAGAATCTTGAACGCACTTCGCGATATAAATTATTGCATTATCTTGTTGGGAAATAGTGCCTGTGTGCAATTTTTATGCAATATAATTTTCCATTTCTGCATTTATGAGTGTAGCAATAGTTTTTGCTGCTCATATGGCCAAATAAATATTCGACATTTATTTGATCACAATAGCCAATCGCGGTTCATGTTATAATAATCCTCCTAACATCGCCCGACAACTTAATGCAACTTGTTTTTTCTTAAATGATCTTCGTGTAAATTTCGCCTCTGCTTCCTTTTCTTTTTAATATCTTCCATGAAATCCGTTCCAAGAAATTGTATCACAGCGTATTTACATCGAAAGATATTTGCGCATCTTGAGAAATCGATAAACATATCAGCGTGCATTATCTTTTTGTTTTTCACTGTACGCTCCTAAAGTGGTTCGGGTCGCGTAATGTTCGATGCTTAATTGCCGAA
Organism: Habropoda laboriosa; assembly: GCF_001263275.1. NCBI lineage: Eukaryota > Metazoa > Arthropoda > Insecta > Hymenoptera > Apidae > Habropoda > Habropoda laboriosa. The sequence goes on along the minus strand of NW_017100159.1, from coordinate 360,174 downwards.
CCGGTACGCGAGTTTAATCACACCTTCATTTATTCAGTGTGAAATGCTAAGAACTAGTTTTATTTGCAACAGAGTGATACTTGAGGTGATGTCGCCACGAGACTATCAAAATACTAATTTTCGTAAGACCAACTGCCAAGACTTCCAAAAAAGGACGCGCTTCTGCCTCGTTTCCTTAGTTTTATCCGCTCGGCCAGCTGCCGATTGGCGGCCGATCCCAGGGGTTGCCGCGTGACTTTCCACCGCGCACGCGACCTCTCCACGGGGGGTACGGTACGCGCGAGAGGACCGGTACCTCGGTCTGGCGGCCAAGTGTAATTGAACAAGTTTATGACGATAATCCGCCAAACCGAGGGTTCGTCGCGATTTCTTGCGAGGCAACAGAGACATTGGTGATATATTAAATAGGTGTACTACGTAAATACTTACTTGGTGCGACCAAGTTGTCGAAAGGTCAATGCAGTACTCGATCAGCCGTTCCAGTAATTGAAATTGTCGATGCATATGGTTTTCCCAAGAGTTCGCGATACGATACGAATTTACGACGGTATAATCAGGATAAATATCTCGTACATGACACGTGTTTGGAAAATCTCTTTTGGAGCATAAAGAGAAACCGAATGCAAATTGTGCAAATTTCATAACCGATTTTATAAGTATTTATAACGGTTGGCCTAGTGTATGAAGTTTTAGAATTTTTTGATGCAGTGTAATTTGGATGAGTTTGTTTCAATATAATGATTCTATAGCAGTTAATCCATACGAATGTTTAACCATCGTGACATGTAAGTACCTGTACCGTTGTTATTTCAGTATACGGGATAATTTGAAAACGAGAAGGTATAATGATCAGGAATACTTCTGTTATCTATAAATTCGTGATTCCCTATTATTTCGATTATTAGCTAATTTTAGTCAATATTAAGTGGAAAAACATATTTCCTTATCGTGATACGATAGCAGTGTAATATTTTTCGGGAAAAAGCCATAAATAAATAGTACTTACATGTGCAATTATTAGTTTACTTCTACATATGCGTTATACAAATATTCTATACAAACGGTTTTGCTAGATTTGATTGCTTAATTATGAAATTGTTAACTACTTATCTGATCTATTATTTTGGGATTACTATGTACAGAAAATAAGTATTAAATCAATTGTTGGTATGGTGATCGATACATTACAGTTTTATTTCGTTTTGTTTTCAGTCTTTACATTGTATAAACATCGAACAAATGACATTAAAAGAAAGGGTTTAACGTGTTTAAGAAGTAGTACCGCAATTCGTTACACTTAAAGATCGGTTACACAGTATTACATAACAGGTACGCTTATGCTTGCACAAGAAGTAGAAATATACAATTTGTTAGAAGTCTGTATTATACCTACATACCTGTAGTATGATGAATGTACTACGCTTCACAATGTCGAGTAGGTCGTATGGTCTTACTCTCGACTTTCTTTACTACGTGCTACGCTTGCCGTTCAATTATAACTTTTTATCGATTGCTTGAACTACACAAGAGCGGCACATTAGTGATTTGCAACAAAATAGAATTTTAGTTACGTATAAGTAACGAAACGTCGAAGATATTTTTAGAATGGTTATTTACGAAAATATAAATTCTTAATTGTTATTTTACAGAAAAATTTAGGAAGAATTTATTTTTATAGCTTAGTTTATGAAGTACTGGTATATTTATATTTTATGAACGTACTAGCGTAAAAACGTTGGGTTACTAGTTAAACAGTAAAGTATTGGCTGTATTTAATATCAAAACATTTTTACGTAAAAAAGTAAAAATGACAAGCTACTTTGTGAATACAGCTTAACGATGTATTTTACAATCAATACAGCTCGTTAGAAAAGCAACTTTTACTTTTCATTCGTGAAAAATAGCAAAGGGTAAAGGTGGTGAAGGAAAATTTCCGG
>NW_017100159.1:340347-358222 GCF_001263275.1 Habropoda laboriosa | reverse complement strand
AATATTTCCACTGCCCTGGTTTACCAAAAAAGATGCAGTTACTGTTTAATTCGCAGGTTTATTTACTTCCATCGCTCGTCCACTTTAACATATCGTTTCGCGCTCCCACGTTTATTTTGCCCAAAAAGTTATCATGGTGTTATTCCAGATTTAAAAATCGTACTCAATAAATCGCCAAGAACAATCCAATATACGTGAAATCAAGATTTCGTATTATAAACGTTTGTTCGTTTTATTAAGCGCATTTGAAAATTGCGATGACTGGATAAGGTTTTATTAACGCAAAAAGATAAATTTAGGTTGTCTAGAAAGTTTTAAAAAACAAACCACTTAGGAGCAGTGTAACGTTGGATGTCAAATTTTATCCGCAATAAGAGTTGTCGCAGAATTGAGTGACGTTTGCTCCTACGCGAAAAGGAAAGGTGCATATTAATTTGCGAGTGGTCGTGGTAAAGGAAAGGAACTGGCGGTGGTATGTATTACGAAATAAAGGCTCTCTGAATCTGACTGAAGATGGTAGTGAGGAAGGCGTATCACGGATCAGAAGGATCACGTATCCGTGATTATCATTGGGCTCATATCGAGCTCGTTTTTCACTCCTATACATACATCGTAACTGTGGTTTTTTTTATTTTGTTTTCTTCATTGTATTTGCTAGCAGTTAAATTATAAGAGAAAGGTTAAACTTGTTTCTGAAAAATTGTTGCTTAGTTGTACTAAGAAATTTCAATTTATGTTTCACTTGTATAAATATGTTAATTATTGTATTTTAATTTTATTTAATGAACAATATCTGATGATAGATGTCCATTATAATAAATACGTCACAGGACATCAAGATTGAAATTTAAAATTTCGTTGTTTTCAATGCAAAGACGATTGCATACAATTTTTGAAATGCTTTGATTACAACATTTTTTGCATGATAGAATATGTTGTGCATTGTAAAAATAAAAACACGAGAACAATAGAAAATACATTCTTTTGAAAGTAATTTGAACGTATTAAAAAAAAGAAAGTGTATTAATGGAAATAGCGAAGGAAATCATACCGAGTAAAGCAAAAGTGTTCGTACTGCTTGTAAGTAGGTATTACATATTGAGAAAGAGTAACATATCAGATTCTCTGTTGTAACTCCAATGAGTTTCTGTAATATTGGAAGTTTATACACTTATTATAGAAAATGTTAAATACCACGGTTTTCTCATTGTTGTTACATTTATTCATCAGTATTAACAGTCATAATGTAATCATTTTATTTATATATCATGCATTTTTGTGTTGATGTTACAGTATTATGTGTATGTGCAGTGAAATTGCATTTCCATAATGTAAACTAATATAATGTAGAAAAAATGAAATATAAAATCATAGAAGAAGATGTTTTTGGAAACTTGGGATAGGTTGCGCAAATACTTATGGTGCCCAGCATTAATCTTAAAAATCTTAAAAAGCGTACAATTATATTTATAGTTTACAATTGCTTCGATGGCAGTAAGTTTTGATTTGATTAAAAGTGCATAATTTTTCGTTAGATTCGTAACTGTACTTTGGGAAAAAGAATGCGTATCTTAAAAATGTTCTGTATAAAAATCGCCAAGAGGTTCCGATTAAATAATAAAGATAACTTATTGATACTAAAAATTAATACATTTTACATGTTATACAAAGTTCAGGAATTGTTTGAAAGTAAACTCTGTGTTTTGAGTAGACAATAACTATATGTTATAACTTATAACCAATGAGGTACAATATTTTATTGGAGCAATGTTAGTCGCTTTAGTTCCACACTATTTGCTGATTGTGGGCGCTAATATTTATATTTTCAACACTACGTAAGGTGCACAATAAAATATAGTCATAACTGCAGACGTGTTCTACATAGCAGAACAATAAAGATAGTCTCCATAAATTCTTTTCTTATCTGTCTTTGTCTTCGAATTACAATCATTTTTACGTAATATCAGTCATTTATCTTTCTTCGCAAGAACATTTACTAAAAATTGTCGAAGTGTATTGCTCTTCTCAAATGAACAAATTGCAATGATCTAAACAAAATTCATTAAAGTATTTACAGTCATGATTAACTTTATACTCTAGATAGCGTGTTCAAGTGTATACATATGTATGTACAGTGATTCTTACTAATATTCGGACACTCTTTAGAACGGTATAATTTTTTTTAAATTGGATCATACGACTTGAGTTTTTTTGAGAAGTTAGAAGGATTAGTATACTAGATGACGTGTGTAAAATTTTTTGAAAATATTGCAATTTGTGGGAATCACGAAGAAAATTGTAAAGGTCACTGTTTACAACTTTTTTACCCGAGTTTGTAACGAAAATTTCAAACATACGTTTTGTATTGTAGATTTATGTCAATTATACACATGCTGAAAATTTCATCGAAATCGGTGGATGGAGAAACAAGCGACAGGCATCGAAAGATGTAGGAATCTTCAGATTTATTACAATTTTAGGCCGAAAGTCGTGAAATAGTGCGATTATTCACGATCTTTAACTGTTTGTAGCTCGTAGCAACGTTAACCGATTTAGATGAAATTTTCAGCGTGTGTATAATTCACATAGATCTACAAAACGTACTTTTCAGATTTTCATTACGAGCTCAGATAAAAAAATTGTTGAATGTGACCTTTACAATTTTCTTCGCGATTTCCATAAATTGCAATTTTTTCAAAAATTTTATACGCGTCATCTAGTATACTAATCCTTCCAACTTTTCAAAAAAACTCAAGTCGTTAAATCCAATTTAAAAAAAGTTATACTGTTCTAAAGAGTGTCCGAATATTAGTAAGAGTCACTGTATGTACCTATCTGTATTATCGCGAATAGTATAAATTGTGCTAATTTAACGGTGGATGAACAATTATAACAGTTTCAATAGTAACAATTCTAATTAATAAAGATTTTTAACTTAAAAAAATAATATTTTTAGTTCTTTCATTATTATATAGTTAATTTCCATTTTGTGTTTGAAAACATAATCGATGAGAGGGTAAGAAAATATTTACGATTAGGAATCTGGAGCACGGATTTTTATGCAGTTAAATGGATGATTACTATGAAAATGAATACTACTGTAAATTAAAGTGTTATAAGAAAAGGTACATAATCAGGTTTGCACAATTGTACATACACTACTTGCCAGATTCATTGTTCTGTAGAGTTATTGACTTTTGTATCGACTTTTTGAAACATATTCAAAATATATTTATAACAGTGTACAGGGTGTTCGCGGTATATTGGACCAGCGTTTTTCTCGTGAATGGTGAATATTTGAAAAAAGTGAAGGAGGAAAGTTTTACTGTTTTTTATAGACAAAACGCTAGCATACGCCAATTTTTTATTTTTGCAATGTTTTTCGAGAAACGAAGGTGACCTTCAGTTTTTTAAACGAAATACCTACTATACGTTTTTTTATCTGTTATGAAAGTGGCAGTCAAGACAAATTCAACTATGTGGAGTACGATGACCTTCAAGGTCAGACAAGGTCAGGAATGAAAGAAATAGATTGAATATTTCATAATGTTATATTTACTAGTATGTTATATTGATACGGCTACATATGTAGATTTACATACACATAAGGCTACATACAGGGTGTCCCGTAACTCCTCGAACACCCGGAAATGGGGTGTTGCTGCGGTGACTGTGAACAACTCTTTCCTTTACGAAAATGTTGGTTGAAGCTTTGATTTTGAATTATTAACGAAAAACACTGGCCAATCAGAGCGCGCGGATGAGTCTCTGTTCTTCCGCCCCTGGGCGCGGGCTCTACGCGCGCTCAGATTGGCCAGTGTTTTTCGTTAATAATTCAAAAACGAAGCTTCAAACTGGATTTTGGAAAAGGAAAAAGTTGTTCAGAGTCACCCCAGCAACCCCCCATTTCCCGGTGTTCGAGGAGTTACGGGACATCCTGTATACAAGTTGAATGTAAGAACATAGCGTACATAAGTACTATGCGTTGCTGAGAAGATAATGAGTGGGACGGCACAGGAGCAAGGGGAGTAAGCCGTCCGCTCCACCTTTGGTGCTCACCGTCACGCGATGGATTAGTATGTAGATGTGACCGTTTCGGCCAATAATAAAAATGCGTGTGATCTGACTTTATAAGTGTGCCCGCTACAACCAATGAGATCTGCATTCCTTTCGCTCGTCATCTTCTTAACAATGCATAGTACATAAGTACTTACTTACGTGAGTATACTAAGGTGATAACTGGGTCAAAGGCTCGTTATCCTTTGCACAATTCGACTATTATTCTAGGAAACTTTTTTATAACTATGTGGAGTTGTGCATCGGACATTTTGACGATGAATTCTTCGAAAAATATGGGTGGTTGGTGTCGTACGAAAATATTTATATTTCCGTTTGGTTTATTACTTTCGAAAAATTAAATTGATTAGAGTAATTTGGATTACAAAACTACTCTTGAATTGGTGTTATCGATAGTATTTATTCTATTCGACACTTTAGCAACAACCGATTAGGGCAATTATGTTACAGTTAACAAAATTTTCGTGTAATAGTATAAATCAGAAAAAAATAATTAATTTTATTAATTGTCTAAAATGTTATTTTTCTTTTATCTCGCTAAATATTGAATTTAACGTAAGGTCTTGAAAATTTTTATAATTTTAAATTATTAGTTATTGATGGTTATATGTACTGTAAGTCTATGTTAATCGATTAAATACACTTTGATTAATCGTGTTGTCTTTATCATTAATCTAGTAGTACAATTTTTATTCCGAGAATCTTCTGCAACATACAGTAACAATTCTATTTTTAAGACAACGTCCGCTCCGTATGACTGCCCATGACAGAATGCATACATGCATCTTGCGCTGCTCTTCCTAGGACCTCCCCGGGTCTTACTTTTTTCTCCATACTCGGGCGCATGGTTTATCAATGGGTCTCCAATAACCTAAACATTTATCGGCAGTTCGTTCGACGAGTTGACAATAACTATGAGCCGTCATGTGACGAAGACGAGAACAAGCGGCTATTGTTAAACTCCGCTCTCATTCGACCAAACTAACCAAATCATCGTCCTCGACGTTTCCCTTGGTCTATCCTTCTACGAGTACAACACATTTACAATAACCAGCATAAGTAGCATAGTTAGAGATCTCCAATACCAGAGATATTTAATTGACCCGAGCCACGACCATCATTCCAGAGTGATCAGTTCTGCTTAACTCACTCGATGCAAATACCCGAAATACACGATTCAGGATAAGGATAGGCTGAGCGTCCTTAAGTTAAATTTCAGCTGTTTTTACGGTCGCTAGCCTTGTCAGGGGCACCGGTCGACTGAGTGGGCGACCAGCCGTCTCATGCCCAGTGCTAGTCCTGACTCCGTCTACTTCTGGTCCTGGTCTCCACTCAGACCTCCATCTGGAACGGAATTAACCACGTTCCGAATCTGGACTGTCTGAACTCGACCTGGATCCCGGCCTCGCTCGTGCCCATCATTGAACGCAACTCTGACCCAGAACTGCTCCTCAAGGCTACAGACTCCGACCAAAAATAAATCCCGTCTTATGACGAACGCAGTGGTTGTAGATCTCTGTTGGCTTACCCTGTTTACTATGTGGCATCAAACGTGGCCCATCTCCGCATACTGTCGACGGTTATCACGCTGCAACTATCAGAGAACTTCCTCAAATCCTGCAAATGCAGAACCTCGTACCGGTCGTTGAGTAGAACCGCGGTTACTTTGAAGGGCCCCTTTGCTACATCAAACCGCCTTTTTTGCTCCAATTGTTCGGCATCCGTGACAACCTTCGCCGGGTCACCCTTCTCCTAGAGATCCACCTGATCCAACGTACTCTGGATGTGGGCTAGTAACCTCGTGTCTGCTAAGCTACGCGGTTTATACCCAAACAGGAGCTGTGTCGGTGACTTTTGGGTGGTTCGATGGTGCAATTAATTACACTCTGGACATCACTCACGCCACAATTTCGTCCTACAGTTTTTCTGCCCAACCAGCAGGTGGCGGTAAGTGAACTCAGAACCGTGCGGTTCATTTTTTCTCATTGGCCGTTTGCCTGTGGTGTAACCACTGCTTAAATACGTGCTTTGCACCATACTCTTCACAAAAGGCTTTGAACGAGTGAGATGTGAAGGCTGACTCTCTGTCGCTTATAATGCGGGATGGTACCCCGAAAATTGCAATTAGCTAACTCAATGCATTCAGGACATCCTTTACCGAAGTATCTCGAATAGGCTCGAGTATACACAATTTGGTGAAACCATCAACAATAGTACTGTGCTTCTATGGGACGTAGCATCCAGGCTTTCGCCCACCCGATGTTTTATAACATAAACAATTGAGACATAACCGGACATACATACTTGGAAATGAATTTTCTCATTCTCCTAAACCAATAATTGTCCCGTACTTTATCCAGTGTCTTCTCTAGAGCAAAATGCCCTTGTTCGTCGTGGCAGTACCTTATTACGTTAAATCAGGACATTTTAGGTACAACCCACTTGTTTCCCTTGTCCATCTTCCGCAATATAACGTTAGATTTGAGGGCATAAGTGTCGAAATATTGTTTCATACTCGGCTGTACGTTGCCTGACTCTAATATTTACCGAATAATATCAAAGTTAGGATCTTGCATTTGTGCAACCTTTCTACTAGGTTTCATACTTAAATAGTCTACATACGCCAGTTCTGCACCCCAACGGTAAGCAATATTGAAGCTGTAGTTCTGTAAATACACCCATCAGTGAGCTACTCTAAGCTGAATATCCTTTTTATTTACGGTAGCCCGCACCGCACTACAGTCGGTTACTACCGTGAATTTGATACCTAACAGACACACCTTAAATGTTTTCAATGCCGTAACGACTGCCAATGTCTCTAAATCGTACATATGGTATTTTTGCTCTCCGGGAGTAGTCTTACGGCTATAATAAGCGATTACTCGTTTCTCGTTCCTGTGTTTTTGGAGTAAAATTGCGCCTAGTCCAATCGCACTAGCGTCCATATGCACCTCCGCTTGTAAGGTTGGATCATAAATCGCTAAAATATGTCGATCAATTAAGACCCATTTTATTTCTTTAACCGCTTCGGACTCTCTAGGACCCCACCTCCAGAATGCACTCTTACGTAAAAGATGCGTTAGAGGAGCCTGACGAGCAAACTCCTGAATGAATTTGCGGAAATATGCAGCCAAGCCCAAGAAATGTCGAACTTGTTTTACGTTATGCGGATCGGTAACTTTCAAAACAGCCTCAACTTTGTGCGCTCCTGAGCGCACTCCTTCTGAGATTTCGCAACCTAGATAATCCATTTTTTTTTTTAATCTACATTTCGCTAAATTCAGAGTCAAGTCTTCTCCAGGATGTCGGAAGAAATTACTACGTCATCTATGTGTATACATAAGTGCAGAGTCTTTAAGTACTCTTTTGATCATAGCCTGGAAAACTGGAGGGGCATTAGCTAATCCAAACGAATGCGGTTTTTTTCTATTGAATCAGGATCTGATAAAATCCCGATTTTAAATCTAGGGATGTGAATAATTTTCTATTACCAAGCTGGTCTATTTGGTCTTCAATAATTGGCAATAGGAACTTCATGATTTCAGTTTTTCATTAAGAGTTCTATTTTAGTGTCGTGCGAATTTCCCCATTTTTCTTCCTAACAAATGCTACCGGACTATCGCATGGCGATGTACTCTCGATGTACCATTCCTCTCTAACTCCGTTACCAAATCTTTAACCTTATCTCTATCGGTATGGTTTATGAAATACCGACTCGTCGTCCGTTAACTCGATTTTCAATTCTCCCGCCGTGGTTCGTCCTGACTCTTTATAATTGAACGAAGAGTAGTCCCTGTATTCGTTATATAATTGTAACAATCGAGCCTTACTCCTGACATCGAGATCGTTAACGCAAATGTTATCCTCCACTATCGGTCTTCTTTCACAAAGATCTACCATATTAATCTGCAGCTTGTTACTCATTTTGTCTAGTTCATTATAGGTAAACGTTACACTGGAAGAATTCGATATCGCTTGAATCCCCGTCTTAAGTAAAACATCCCAGTCGATAATGATCTCTTTCGACAATTGATCATCCACCACAATTAAAACTTTTATTTTAAAAGAAATATCATCAATACGAATATCAATTTTCGAATGACTTATGCGTACAACCAACGAATTATTGAATCCGGGTAACGTCTTTTTTGTTTTTTTAAATGCTAGTTGGAATTATCGAACAATCACTGCCTAAATCGATCGTGTATATTTTCTCCTCCTTCCCTAACCAGCATATCTTTAGTGGTTCGCTTATTTTACCCGTCTCAACCTCCAGTACTTAAGCCGAGGAATCCCCATCGTGTACGCCCGATGACGCGACGGTGCCCCTTCGTCGGTTGGTTATGCACTTTTCTCACTTTTTCCTTTACCCTCTCGCTGCTATTTCTTATAACACTGGTTTTCCGCGTGTCCCGGTATACTACAATATCCGCGTCTTACTGATTTACCTTTATCAGTCGTAAACACGGTCTTTACCTCCGACCTAGATAACTCCATCCCTTTCAGGGACCCTTATGATCCCTTTTTATTCCCTTATTTTCTAAACTGAGGCAATTAAATTTTCTGCGACCACTTTTTTCCGCAGCAAAAGCATGCATCAGGATCAAAGCGTTTCAGCCTATCTCTCTCTCTCTCCCTTCCGACTTGCGGACCGTTTCCCGCTTTTCACCGCTTTTGATTTACTAGCTTGAATTTCTACCGTAAGTGATTCTAGACACTGCATAAGCTTAAATTCATTCTTATTGGATCGTCATGTATTTATCCCGTGTACAACAAATTCGACCATTTTCTTTTCGGGAACATCTAAATTTAATTTACTTAACCTTCTTATCTTTTTGAAACAGTATGCCTGCAAGCTCTGGCCCGGGATACTTTTATATAACATGGCGACTTCCAAAAATCTTTCAAAATTTTCCTCTCCGGAAAACTGCCGGACAATCATTTCCGAAAATTCGCTCTAAGTCATAAGGGAGCTCGTAAGCCCATCATACCATTTTCTCGCTATACCCTGTAATTTAATCACAGCGAGGAAAACTTTATCAGCATCATCCCAGTTAAATACCCTAGCAAATTCGTTAATTTTTTTCAACCATTTCAATACCGGTAAGTCTCTCGTTTCCGGATTAAACTCTGATATAATCCTTTCATTCGTATAGCGTTTAGATTTCCTCGACCCTGTCTTAATAACATCTGTCAACACTAATGTCAACCTTGCAAAATCGGACTCACCCGACGCCGTGATACCGTTACCTAAACTTGTGCTCGTCCTTTCCTCCGGTTGACGCTCCTTCGATCAGCTTCTGCTGGATGTTCCCCAATGCTTCGAACTCGTGCCTCAATCGACCCTCTGAATATACGCGCTTCTGGATCGGCGTCGACCATAACGACTGGACTCTTTGGATCGCTTTCGCCCCCGATCTTCCGGCGTACTTGATCGACTTCTCCCCCGAGGTTAAAGGGACTCCTCCCGCCTTCTACCCCGTCTACTCGATTTGTATGGCATCTTACAACCACTTGTAAACGCTGCACTATTTCGTTTTTCATTTGATGCTCGCACGTGAATTCTTTAAACGAAGTTTGAAAATTAATTTCGCACTTGTGTGCATCCCACTTCTGAACCGTCGTAATACAGTTTTTATTTCGAGAATCTTCTACAACTCGCAGTACCTAACAATTTTATTCTCAAGGCAACGTCGGCTCTATATGACTGCCCACGACAGAATGCATGTATCTTCCACTTCTCTCCCCAGGACCTCCCTGAGTTTCGCCTTCTTCTCCATACTCGGGCCCATGGTTTATGAATGCGCCTCCAATAACCCAGCATCTATCGGTCGAAGCGTGGTGTAGCTCGTTCGACGTGTTGACAATAACCATGAGCCATCATGGGACGAAGACGAGAACAAGCGGCTATTGTTAAACCCCGCTCTTCTTAAACTACTGTAATCATATTGCAAATTGAATCACACATAAATATATTCAGTGTCTAAAATATGTATTTAGATGGAAGGTACAGGAAAAGCATAAAAAAATGTGTGTTACACTCTATGTTATGATAATTGTACATTTGGAGTGGAAATATGTTTGTGTCAGTGACTTTCACGAGACTCTTAACAAAATATTTTTGTTGCAGTGTACTATTTTCTTGATATTTCTTGGTCTTATTAAAGTTCCTTCCATTATTTTTATCAGAATTGTTCACATATCTACTAATAACACTTAGGTGCTATATTATCACTATTACAAATTAAATTTGTATTATTAGTTAGATAATACCTTATTACAAATAGCTGAAGAAAGTTGAACTATTTATATGAATTATATTTTCCATATGCTATGAAAAATTCATCGTATTTTGAAAACAAAGTATGTACCGTATCATACGACACAAACCAGATGAAACACTTTCGTAAGTTGTTAAAAATAATGTCGTTAGATATGATATTGAATATATGAAGGAGGAAGTGGCTCTTAAATAAGCCAGAGATAGATGAAGTGTGAAGTGACATAAGCATCCGTATCAGCAAAATTGTGTGTATACGTGATAGCGGATAGCAAAACGTTAAATGAAGCTTACCGTGATTAAATCGTTCATTGCGGATTTACATATGTACAGAAATATTGAAGTTAAGTAAGTTGCAAGACAAAACTATTAAATTAAATACAACAGAGAATTTTTCAAATGACGAATATTAACCCTTTGGATAAACTTAATATTAATTGATTATATGAGGAAAATGGTTTCTCTATCATCAGAGGTTAATATAGAAATTGTGCATCTAATAGAAAATGCAAGTGCATTCAGAAGAACAAGAATACACCTAATGTATTCTTAAATATTCTGAAACTATATCAAAAAAGAAGAAAGAGTTTGAAATATATTAGTTAATGAATCGCAATAGATGATATTTATATTAAAAACTATACGAGATCCGTCGATATTGAAGAATTTAAAAAGTATTTACACTAGAAATACTATCAGATACATTTAACAATATTTAAAGATATTTCACTGTTTAATATTTCAAATTTGTATAATCTTTACAAGCATTACATTTTATTTTATTTTTTTAGTATAAAATGACTACATTTTTTTTCAACTACATACTTATGTGTGTCAAATAATTCATACAATTTTTAATTAAACTTTTCATACAACAATAAAATTGTAAGTTTGTAATTTAAAAATAATTTAAATAATAATTCATTCAAGTATATCCAACAATCAAAGAGGTACTTTTTATACATTTGAAATATTTATTACTGCTGTATTTTTTCAAAGACACCGTTTGCACAATTTATCTGCCACTCTTCAAGAAACGAGTCTGCATTCTTTGTTTACCTTCGCTTTTGTGACTATTATTTTTGGAAAGTGTTTATCAACAAATTTTTCACAAGCTCCAAAGGCGTTCTTTAATAATGCCACCTCAAAGCGCCGCGTCGTTCGTGTGTTCGCATATTTGCCTTATATATGTACATTCAAATTAAAGCAGGGTGCACAGCGTTGCAAGCTCTACTCCCCCTGTGAACGTTGCAATAAGTGCATTTGAGTGTGTTTGCGCGATAATTTCAGAGGCACGTTGCTTGCGACACTGTCTTTACCATACACGTGACATTTATTATGCGAGCGTACTTCCTCTGTTAGTGTGTCAAACGGCACTGGTATTCGTGGCGAACTGTAATGCAGACGACCTCGGTATCGGCGATTAGATCTTTTGATGCGAAAACTTTGTGAATCAGCTTCCCTAGGCTTTGCAATTAACGTGAATTTATCATAAACGTTCGCATCGAAACAGACGAGAAGATGCGGCTTCAAACGAGTTCTACGATTGATGAATTTGAGAATGAGATTGATCCATTTATTACAGAGTGGGCCGATGAAAATTGCCATCTTGTATTTCTCTGGGAAAACAAAATTTTTATAGAAAAACTTTTTGAATGAAAGTTACTTTGTATAAAGCTGTCTTACCATATTGTAACTTTCTTTTTGTAGGTGGAGTTGCTTATAAGACATGAAGATTATCCATGTTGGTCCACGCAACGTGTGCACCGTTATAACGTTATACGTTGTACGAAAGAATGTTATACAGGGTGTCCCGTAACTCCTCGAACACGGAAATGGGGGGTTGCTGGGGTGACTCTGAACAACTTTTTCTTTTACCAAAATGTTGGTTGAAGCTTCGTTTTTGAATTATTAACGAAAAACACTGGCCAATCAGAGCGCGCGTAGAGCCCGCGCTCAACCACGGGAGCGTTGACTCTCAACCGCGCGCGATCGTGAACAAACGCGTACGCTTAACTTCTTTTCGCCAGCGGTTATCGGCTGCTGTCACAAAAATGTGACTTTGCACCGCGATTTTTATAAGGCTTAGAGAAATGTTTGTATAACAATACATACTGATGCTACTTTTAGAGAAACAATCGCTTCCATTGTTCGCGCTTCCCAATTTACCAGATAGTTTTACTCCCCGGCGCCAACCTAACGGCGATGCGAAAAATGTGCGGCCGGCAAAGTGTTAAATTAAGAATAATGTGGAATAATTCCTTATTCATAAATAACAAATAAATCGTTTAATAACTGTGTTCGATATTTTTATTCGTTATCCGAAAGGAATAAAGTGTTTTATTACTTATGAAAAACTTACCTATTCGTCCACGAATTAATCTGCTTCAACGGAAGTGGGTCAGTGTGTCGATCCTGACCTTTCCAGGCAATCCGAAACAGCTGATGTTACGGCCGGGTCGGTGAACTCACTTCACCGCACTGTCAGTTTTATTGCACAGACACTTCACTACATGGTCACTTTCACTTGTCACTAGGACATGTGGGGATATTTAGGAACGATTTATTGTTCCTACGTTTAAATAATTGTTCACCGGGATGCAACTCGCGGTACCGAGCAGCAGCAACGCTGGTATTGCCACCGCAGTGCGCAAATGTAAATTTCGTAATATTCTGCGTTTGTACGATATATGTTTCTCGTACGGTTGGCAGAATGACTCTGCCAGCTTAAGCGTTTCCTGGGTCCTAGATGGACGTTCGTTAAGGAAGGGATATTTTTGCAATAGAACGGAGAAGAAGTGTTTATTATTGGAAAGCTTAAGTGGCTAGCAGTTTTAGAGTCAAGCTCCACTCCATTAAAAAATACTCACGCGCTCAGGGCAGTCGCATGGTTTTCGTCACCACGGGCCCGGATAGCGAAGTGTTTTACGTCCATAGCCACCAAGTCTAGCGAATCTCTCTTGTCTTCTGGGTGGTGGAAATGAGTTAGAGAAAGAAAAATTGAGACAAGGATATATGATTGGGAAATTTTCCGGACAGTACAGCGAGCCCAGCCAAGTTTAGACAATTGTCCTTTTTCTGGCCTGAGCCTAAGCCTTTGCCCAAGGTTGGTGCAATAAATCAGGTAAGAGGCGAGCGCGTCACTCGAGACTGTACGAGGCACCGAGAGCGACGCTCGAGGATGCCCGTGGGTCGGAGTGCCACGCGTCTGGTTCATGTCTTCGATATCCTTCTATGCCCCAAAAAGGGCAATTGTCTATTCATGAATAACGAATAATTCCACATTATTCTTAATTTAACACTTTGCCAACCGCACTTTTTCGCATCGCCGTTAGGTATATATTGTTATACAAACATCGGAATGACGGTAAGAAACCATTTCTCTAAGCCTTATAAAAATCGCGGTGCAAAGCCACATTTTTGTGACAGCGACCAATAACCGCTGGCGAAGAAAAGTTACGCGTACGCGTTTGTTCATGATCGCGCGCGGATGAGAGTCAGCGCTCCCGTGGTTGAGCGCGGGCTCTACGCGCGCTCTGATTGGCCAGTGTTTTTCGTTAATAATTCAAAAACGAAGCTTCAACCAACATTTTGGTGAAGGAAGAAGTTGTTCAGAATCACCCCAGCAACCCTCCATTTCCGGATGTTCGAGGAGTTACGGGACACCCTGTATAATTGTAAATACATCCCCTCTATACTTTTTCAAAATATTTAAATATACTTCCAGGTATATAGAGACGTGCTAATATCATGCTATTTGGATTTGATATTTAGTTTTAATGATTTGCTGTTAGTGAAAATTTCTGTAAAGACTGTAACGATGAGCTTCGAAAAGTTTACTAAACTTTGAATTTACTACTTTTAATAAAGTTTGGTAGATACATATAGAAGTAAAGACAAATTTCTAAAAAATGGGTAATTAACTTTGTCCACGTGAAATATCTCTGTTCTTTATAGAAAAAATTAAAGATGTGGGTTCTTATGATTTCAAGAGGCGCATAACCTAGTTTAATAATGGTTTCGTTGTAGAGAGACAGTTGTTCAAAACATTGTTTATATTATATGGTTTTTTTTTTTGTAAACAATGTGGATAGAAATTTGTTGCTTATTTTTTGCTCTTTTTCTTTTTCATAACTGAAGTCATCGTTGTAGGACAAATAAACTGCCATGGACACTATTTTCAAATTTGAATATTTCGTAAATTATTACTTGCAGTAAGTCCTGACGTGTACTCTAGCGCATTTTTTTCCTTAAAATTCACAAACTTATTGTTGGGTTTATAAAATATTGCCTATGCAACGTGCGCGTGTCTCTTCTGAATCTTCTGCGATATCCTCTTATAATTTCCACAATTCCAGCAATCCATTGCAACACTTATCTGCAAATTTTTATTTGAAATCTTATTTCATTGAAAATATTTCCCTCCTTCTAGAAACAGTGCTCTAATTGATCTCCTGTTAATGTTGAGATTAAAGTGGCCATTTTATTACCTCAATAAATCCACAAATGAATTTTCTCAAATGAAAATTTCATTTTTAACGATAAAAGGTATTTGCAGAGGAATAAATCTGATCAATACGTTGAATCTTTAGACACTGTCGCGTCGTTTAATCAAAAGTGACTTTCATTAATGACTTTTATTAATATGCAGAAATTAACTAAACTAATATTACTAATTCACGATGCGTATATTAGGTTACACTCGGTAACTTTGACAATCATTTTCCTTCAACAAAGTGAAAGTGTAGTGGCAGTAGTGGGGAATTCATTCTTGTTCAATCAAGTTTTCAAGATTGTAGAGGTACAGTATTTCTATACTGTATTTCTTTATTATGTAGACTCTGAACAAATTTATGTTGGAGTGCAATTTATAATTTAGAATATTGTTTCGAATGACCCCAGTGGCCAATCGAGATGAAACTTTGTGGGTGTTATAAGGAATGTGAAAGAATTCCAAATATAAAATCACCTGTTTGGAAGATACAAATTCTAACCTAAACCATGTTCTAACCTAACCTAACAAATCTGCCAAAATCTGCGACTTACATATACAGGGTGATTCATCTAACTTGACGACATGAAATTGCTCGTAAACTATTCACTGTACGAAATAGTGTATAAAGCAAAAGTTACATGATTTCAAAGGGGACATATGTATGTTACAATAACTGTTTTTTTTTCTACGTTGTTTTTATATATGAAGTTTTGAAGGTCATCATGATTTTTTTAAATGGAACACCCTATATTTCTTTCCGGAAATCAAGAGTGCATTAAAAGCTGAGTAAATAAATATTTAGGTGTAATATGTCTAAAATGAGTACTTATTGAGATATTTACTATAGAAGTCCTATTCCATTGAAATCGAATTTACGAGCAGAGACTTATTTCTGCGTGTTTTTGGGTAATTTCAGGTCTTCAAGTTAGGTGAATCACCCTGTATGTATGTTCGCGATGCGATTTTGTTCAATTCCAGACGTCTCGAACATTCTAGGCGCTCCGAATTGCAATTGTGATGCTAGATGCTTTCAAATACCTCGCGAAGCAAGTAGCAGTCAAGTACAATATTTAAAGCATGAAAACCGATCATAATTCTGAGTTTCTGCAAACTGTTATTAAGTACACAAAATACATAATTAGCAAGTATGTAAATAGCGTAGAAAATTCTTAATACATGAAAACCTGTATTTTCCAAATGGATGAATTTCCGAAACTAAAATTTTATATTGGGGGTCTTTCTACACCCCTCATAACACTCACCAAGTTTCATCTCGATTGGCCACTGGGGCCATTCGGAACAACAGCCATAATTTATACTAAGTGAAGTAAATAATTCATATTTATTAATCATTTTTTTACATAATCAGTTTAATTTGAAAATCTCGAAATTATTGTATCATTAGATAATTCTTAGAATCATAAAGCTACCTGGAAAGACTTATTATTATACTATATCAGCAACTTTGAAAATGTTAATAGTAATCGAAAGTAACCACTTTCCTTATTTTTTAGTGGTTATACATGTACTTATGTATGCAGGGTGTCTGTTTTATCTCAACACACCTAAATATTTTTTAAGGAAGTGATGTTAGGAAAAAAATGTTTTAACAAAAGTTGTTTGAAACAAGGGGAAAAATTATGTGGCATAAATATTTTTTTTATACCGAGTATGGTAGGGGAGACGAGTCCAACGAGGTGCGAACAAAGTCATTTTCTTTGATAAAAGGAAATTTATGTTTTAGTATTATGAAAGTACAGAAAAAACAAGTTCAGCATATGTCTTTGAAATGACCTTGTGGCAATCCAAAGTCGCAAGGACGAAAAAGTTTTAAAACAGACCAGAATCGCTATCTTTGTTAATTTACCTGTGTCTTTTACATTTGATGTTCAAAATGTCCACCTCCAGCTCGTAAAACATTACTGTAGTCTGTTGCGAACGATTGATCGCAAGTGCAATCGTTTCTCTTGATATAGCGGTACATGCATTAATTATTCTTATTTTCATGTCTTCTCGTGTCGTTTGCTGCGTTTTATAAACTATTTCTTTTACGTATCCCCATATAAAGTAATTTATGGGTGTTAGATGTGGTGACCTTGCCGGCCAATTTATTGGTCCACCACGTCTAATCCATCGATTTGGAAACATGTTATTTAGACGTCCGAAAAAGTTTTAAAACAGACCAGAATCGCTATCTTTGTTAATTTACCTGTGTCTTTTACATTTCATGTTCAAAATGTCCACCTCCAGCTCGTAAAACATTACTGTAGTCTGTTGCGAAATGAACGATTGATCGCAAGTGCAATCGTTTCTCTTGATATAGCGGTACATGCATTAATTATTTTTATTTTCATGTCTTCTCGTGTCGTTTGCTGCGTTTTATAAACTATTTCTTTTACGTATCCCCATATAAAGTAATTGGTCCACCACGTCTAATCCATCGATTTGGAAACATGTTATTTAGACGTGTTTTAACTACTAACGCATAATGAGGTGGTGCACCATCATGTTATGCCGATTAACACTGCCATCGCTTTAAAAAATTGCTTCATCGGAGAATAGAACCTTATTAAAAAAGCGCAGATCTTCAATGCAGCTACCTTATGTATTGATATTATTTATGTAAAATAACTTTCATTGTTTACAAACAGTTATTCTTGCAATCAACCGTTCGTTTCGCAACAGGCTACAGTAATGCTTATAAGCAACAGAGATAGCGATTCTGGTCTGTTTTAAAATTTTTCATCCTTGCGACTTTGGATTGCCTCAAGGTTATTTCAAAGACATATGCTGAACATTTTTTTTCTGTACGTTCATAATACTAAAAGAAAAATATAGCATTGCATTTAAAAAACACGAGATGACCCTTTTTTTTTTATGTGGTGGAAATCCTCATGGACACCCCGCCCCCTGGGGAAGGGGGCGGGGTAGTGCCGGACTCTTACCGGCTAAAACCCCCACGGCGACTCTCGTAGGGCGCGTCGGTGAGGCCCCGGGCTCTCGCATAGCGAACACTACCGGAG
>NW_017100159.1:308676-331966 GCF_001263275.1 Habropoda laboriosa | reverse complement strand
CAGGTACCCACCGAAGCACCCGTGCCCGGTGAGCACCTGCGTCATACGGTAGGTGAGTCTACCCCGCGTCCTGCCGATCCACCTTTTGAAGACCGGCAGGACCGCCCCCACGGCGCGCATATTGGCAGAAGCCGGCAACGAAAGCCGGCCCCCTCCACGCCTCCAAGGACCCTAGTATGACCTTGAAAAAATTGAGGTAAAAAAAATTTTTTTTTCACAATGTCATTCTACATAAAAAAAAAAAAAATGATAATGAAAGTCTCCTTACATTTTTGTCCTATTACCTAGTGTTCAGTAGTTACATTAAACGGCACTTATCGTGGGACACCCTGTATATAGGGAAGTTTGAATGAAAATATTTTTTGCTTTTTAACGATTTTATTTAATCAAAATAATTTCTATTAGCTAGCACGCCTTCCAACGTGAAATTCTTGGAAATGGATTATGAAAATGAAATAGTCTTTTTATCTTGTGATATACTATTTATTGACGGACTCAGAGGAAACGTCTTTACGTTTTTGAATGTTCTAAAGGACTGTTCCTGGGCACCCAAAAGAAAGTTGGGGTCCGCTTATACCTAGGAACTGTTTACTTTATGGTATCTCAGTGTGCAGTGCGTGACACAAAGACGGACACCAGACACATCTGGTGGAAGTCCTAGTGCCTTTGTTTAAAATAACGCGGAGACATTTTTGTCCTCACTTGACTATTTCCATAGGGTGTTGTTAGAAATAATCCAACAGAAATTGAGTCATTATAATTATATAGAAGTTGACGTCCCTAAATGAAACGAATTTTTGGAATGCACTTTTTATATTTTCATCATTTGTAAATTGCTTGTCTCTTCAGAAATTATCCAAACTTCTAAATCGCTGATAGGACGCTGATAGGACAGAACTTGATATTCTAACTGATGCAGTTTTTATACGGTTATTTATGCAAGATGGTCTAGCATTATCGAATAATAAGATGACTCTTTTAAAGTATACTAAAGCTGGTTGCATTTTTAAAAATTTTTTGTGTATTATCTGTGTTTTAGTGTAGTATTTTTCAACTGTTATGGTTTCGCCAGTTTTTATAAGCTATAATGAACGATTCCTTTTCGTTACCACCATACAATAAGCATCATTTTTTCGGCGTGTAAAACTTGTTTCGCAGTCATTCGTGAAAGTATATCTGGGTCAAATTATAACAAAGATCTTCGTCTATTGTCAAGGTATGTTTAGATCAAACGAACAAATGCCCCCCTCCCCCCCATTTCCAAAAATGCTTCATACATTCAGCATTTGTTTATGCTCGTTTGGACTTGAATTTTGTCGAAGTGGAGAACGAAAGAACATTCGTTCCTTTAGTCTAAACGCACCTTCATACATTGTCCACGTCTCATCACACGGTACCATACTATCAAGAAAAGGTTCAGTTTGCTGCCCTTGGAGATGTAAAGACCCTATGGAAAACTTATTCTGCTTATTTGCTGTGAACAATTGGTGCGGTATATAACCATCGATCAAGTATTTTGACTGTACCAATTTTCCACAATCCACACGATTGTTATACAGCAAACTTTGAGTTTCTATGACGTTTCGAGTTCTTTGGTGAATATCGGATTCCATCAACTATCGCAAAACTTCAGGATCTAATTAATGATTTGGCGGACCGCCTTTCTTATTTTCGAGATTTTACAAGCCGGAACGAAATTTTTTAAAGCAATTTCTGATGATCGTTCTCTTTAATCGATCATTTATTCGTTTTAGCTGCACTAACAAGGGACATCATCGAAGTAATGCACGCCGATTTTGATTTTAGCACCCTCCAAAGTAGGGAGCTGAAAAATTATTTAGAACTTATTTAGAATTATTTAGAAATTATTAGAAAAAAATTAATTAGAACATTTTGAAAACGAATTGAGATAGAGAAAAAGATATCAGGCAATATTTATATTTAACATTTTTCTCTATCTCAATTCGTTTCAAAATATTCTAATTAATATTTTTTCAGTCTTTTACTTTGAAGAGTGATTTCTCCTCTAAAACATGAATATCAGCAGTTAAAAACATATGTGTCCAATCTTTTTGAATGCTTTAGCTGTACGCAAAGTTTTATCAAAATTAGAGTGTATTAGGTAGGTTATGCTCTAGTAAGTCCACGTTTGAACTCGTAAAACATAATTACTCTAATCTGCTGTGAATCCATCTCTTCAAAAACACATAACTATAATAATATAATTGCTTCTAAATTCTCTGATTTTTTATTTGGTTCTTTGGTACGATTGCGCTTCTTCCAATAATTTAAAACAAAACATTCTAGCATATAGTTAATATGGTTGAGCAGCCCTATAATGTGAACTAACAAGGAGACGGCACGGTCGACGGGAAACGGATTTTCCGGAAACTTGCAGTATTTGAAGATATTGTATCCAAATTTAATTTGGCAAAGCAGTAGCTCGCGCTTCTCAATATTTACCAAGAAAATTGCAAATAAAAATCGCTTTACTTGTTTATAAGGAGTTTGTGTTCACGAATCAATAATAAGCCTAGCATCCAAGAACGTAGCGTGAAATACTGGTAATCAGTAAGTGCCTAGGTTCAAGCCCTCGGCATTGGATATTTCTTATTTTCCTTTCAATTGATACCTACCTCAATTTTAAGCGTAAAATTTATGAAATCTGCGCCAATGAACAGTTATTTTTATTTTTTAAATAGAAAATGCATGTTTTTTATTTGTGGACATTGGGAAAAATACGAACATAAAAATAATACAGAATGTTATATTTACTTTATTATTGCACATTCTCTTTATTAATCACATGCTAGTATGACACGAGCATGTGTCTCATATTAATGAAGAGAATGTGCAATAATAAAGTAAATATAGCATTCTGTATTATTTTTACGTTCGATTTTTTTCCAAAGCCCACAAATAAAAAACATGCATTTTCTATTTAAAAAAGAAAATTGTAAGATAAATAAAGAACTTTCAAAATAGATAAAATGGCATTGTTTGAAAGAGAATGTTCTGATTTTCTGCTATTCAGTTTGGACCGTAAAAGAAACAAACAAAAAACACTTTAATGTTAAGATATGTCAAATATCCTTATTCACTGTAAAAGGTCATGTAATATGAAATATCAGATTTATAATCATTCGTAAATTGATCGCTCAAATGATCTGTTGAGTGTTGAAAAGTTCTGAGTTTTTTCACGTTAACTTCATACAATTCTTGTCAAGTAACTGTTGGGGAATCTAAGGGTTTGTACTAGGCGCCAATCAAGACGAATGTGACACTTTAATCAGACATTTCATATTACACGACCTAATACATACAGTGTAAAGAACTTCATGTAAAGCAATAACACTATCTACAAAATGCAATCTACATTTCTTAGTACTTCATTATGAATAAAAGCTATATGTTCGTTGAGAAGCGTTAACAATTTATGATTCAAAAATAATGCAAAAAAAGAAATGAAAACCTTGTGGTCTAGAATGTATTTGCACACTTACGATCTTTATAGTAGTATATTTCTTTACATTTATAATTACATAATATGTTTTCAATATTTCGTATGCATTCTTTTAGCCATGACAATAGTCTTTAACCATCTTGCGATTGACTTCATAAGCTTTTTGTGGTATCGGAAGGAAATTTTTGACACTTTCTCTATACGAGCTCTTTTTAATAAGTCATTTTTATTGGATGCTTTTCATTATCTGATTTGTAAATCTAATATATGCCATAAATTCTCTATAGGAATTACATCCTCGGATTAAGATGGTGTAATATGTTGCTTGGAAACGTTATACATAGTAGACATTTTTTTATTTTTTTGACAGTGTGCTTAGGGTTGTTATTCTGTTAAAAATATTACTCTTTTACTATGCCAAATTTGACTGCACTTTCGAATAAATTATTTCGCAATAATTGAATATAACCTTCAGTATTCATTGCGCTATCTATAAATGCTAGTTTTCCATCAGCGTCATAGGTTGTACACAAACTATAAAGTTGAGTATTTTCTATATGATATTTTGTCTCAGTGGATCCAGATATATTGAACTTAGTTTCCTCGCTAAATATTACATTTTTCAAAAAGTCTATTGGTTTTTGTAAATGTACTTTAGCAAATTCCATCCCGTTTTCTCTATTTTTATCATTAAGGAATATTTTTTTCTTGCCATTCTAATACCGGCAGAGTGTAATATATTTTTTATGGTTTTGAGCATTAAAATTCTTTCTAGATAATAACGCAATATTAGTGGATAAACTTTGAGCATTTAAAAGTGGATTTTTTATTGCTTTCCTTGTAAACGTGTCGCTGCTCTCTTGTAAGTTTTTTTGATCGGCCTGATTTGGATTTATTTTCTACAATACCAGTTTCCTGGTACTTTTTTTTTTACTGCGTATCACATTGTAGACAAAGGACAATGGAGGAAATTGGCCAATTTTGGACCTTGGTAGCAATGAAAATTTCTTACAGGACATGATTCTACGGGTTTTAAGCAATTCGAAATGCATAATCATTTATCCTGGAGATGACGGGAAAGTTATAAAACATCTAAACTTCGGAATGTCGTCGTTAGTAAAACTCACCTGATTAATCATCATTATCTTCTTCAGATGATAATCCGTTAACAAAACAATCTTTAGGAAATCCGCTGGAAAATTGGATTGGTGTTGAACATAGCCAAAAAACCACAAAATTGTTCTAACGTGAAAACAACCCACAACCCGTTCACCAACTTTACATCCACATGTGTGTCCAATAATAGAGTCTAGTCCATAGCGTGAATGTATTTGTGTTTTAATTAATATAATATTATTATAGTCAACGTCTGTTAATGCCCGTGGTTGTGGCGATGAACTTTCGAGCTTTGTGGATGTTTGCACGATGTTGTGCCGTCTAGATACTGGTTCGAAGGACCACCCAAATGATTGGGACTTGTAAAAACTGATCTATGGTATCGCGTGATGTGAGCTGGTTGCTCCTTGGTTCTTCTTGTTCGTGGTGGTTCAACGACTATTCGACGACTCACTCTCCGACGTCGCGTCTCGGACGTCCGTGAGAGGGATTTTTGTTGGGACACGCTGGTTGGCAAATGCCAATGTCTAATATCGTCTTTACCGCCCTTCCAGTGCGCAATTAGCGCGCTGTCACCTTGGAAGGGTGGGAGATGGTCGCGAGGGGTGGGCGGAAGGTCCCAAAAATCTGGAATTTCCTCCGGGTGACTAATCGGCAAGCGGACCGTTACATACAGATGTGCCGTTCGGAAATTCGTGGTTTATAGCATGTTCTTAGGCTATTGAGCGCGAGGGATAGAAATTACTAAAAATCTAGCAAAGCAATTCTAGTGACCCTCGCAGGATGTAATTAGACCCGTGCAAGCAATAAACGAAAATCCTGAACTGAAAAATAACCGTTCCCGGTCGATCGTGCCATAAACCGTTTCTACAGAAAACCTAACAACGTCAATTTGATAATCGCGATAAAATTGGAGCAGAGGATCGATGATTTGTGCATCGACACATATTGGTGGTGGTTTGACTGTTTTTTCTGAATTGTTTTCTGTAGTTTCTGTTGGTGTTGGTTCGGTAAGCAAATATTTCTTGAAGCCATTTACATATTTGAACGTGATTCACTGATATTATTATTGCTATTTTTAGTTCGTTTATCTTACGTTTCTTAAGCTTTTGTGTTTTGATAGGCTTAGGTAATTCCCAATCTTGGGACGTGTCCGATTCTGTTTCCATCGTTCTGTTAATCATAACGGGTATGATTACTTTGTCTTGTGTACATATGTATGATGTTGGAGTTTTGATGTGGTCTCGCAGTCGGTTGATTTGCTTCGGTGTTTATCATTGTTCGAATAGTATAATTGTCACCAGTATTGGTGATTTTAAGAGGAACAATACCATGCAATGTCATAGTCGATTTATCGTGCAATTGGCTTGCACATGCGGTATTCGGCTAAAATGTGCTGTAGTTTCCTGCCAAAACGCTGCTCTGATCCCTTGTCACTAGCGTACACGGAAGAAACTATTGATACGCTAATACACTGTCACAGGCAGATTATAAGCACGTCTACACTAATCAGTAGTTTGATAGAGAGCTTGTAATTACTATTGTCTGTTATTTACAAAATATGTGTCGTGACGTTGAGCGATGATTGTCAAAATCTTTCGACTTGGCGAAATCCAGCCGGGTTGAAAATGAGTTTCGAAGTCAAACTTGGTATTACATACTGTTTCTTTATTACTATCGTAAGAATTACAAGGTGTCAGAAGTATACATACACTATCGGCGAAAAGTTTGGAATCACTGAGCATTGCAATTTACATAAAAATTTTCAGAAAAAAGTCAGCGACTTTGAGAACTTTTTATCGTTTGAATCAATCAATGTAGAATTGAGATAAACTTCAAATTTATAAAAAATTAGTAGCAGATTTAATACTGATGAAAAGTGAAAGGTGATTCTAAATTTTTGGCCGGCAGTGTATGTATACTATATACACCTTGTTAATTTATACTTCTGATGGGTGGAAGAAATGGAACTATGTGCAAATGAAATGAAATTATGAACGGATGAAATGGAATTATGAGCGAATAAAACGGAACTGTGAGTCGATAAACTAGAACTATGTGCGGATGGAACGGAAGAAACGATGTTTTAAAGTTTTATTTCTATGCTGTCTTTGACTCTGTAATTGTGTGAATTCCTACTGGGCAGAATGTGATTTCTTGATGGGTGGTGGAAAAACTTAAATATGATTGGGTTTTCAGTGGTTACTAGGGTGGTCATTCGTTTTTGTTGACATTCCGCTGATTCTATTGATTATTTCAATCCATATAGACTAAGTGTTTTCGCTCGGTCAGACAAATACTCAGGTCCTGGGATTTTCTACTTACATATGAATGTTTGTGACTGTCGCTAGATGGTTCTGTCAAAAGGTGGTCGTTTATAATATTGCCGGGGTGTGCTTCGTCACCTCGGTTTGACGGCCAAATGTGTCTAACGATTTTATAATGATCAACTTGAAGAGCGAAACGTGTATTCTGCACTCTCGTCTATAAAAGTTTTATGATAAATGCTATCACGTCGCTATCATCTTTCTTTTTTTCTTTTGAATCTGGGTTTCTTTAAATTGCCATATTCTATCATTTACAATTAGTTGAATTATTTATCAGCTTGTTCATTTCCAACCCTAATTTTTTTTCATTTCAGAATCTTAATACCACCCTTGTTTCAACATGATCTGCACATTCTTTCTTCATAATAATCATTTCATCACTATATTTCCATCCATAGTGAAAGTTAGTTCTCCTCTTGAAAATTGTACGGAAATGCAGTACTGTCTAAAAAGGTTTCCAAATCGTTTGTATATGTACATATATACGTCGTTAATTTAAACGGTTTCATCCTCTTCTATTTTGCCACCGCGCAGGGTAGTCATAGCCGGTAAAATTCGACGAAATAACAGGCTTCTCGAAGGTGCATCGCTGCGGATACGGTGTATAGAATCGTCCGGCTACGTGTTTACATTACGAAAGGGGTTCTCACGTTGCTGCGAAACCGTAATCAAAGAGTGTGACGCAAACTAAGCTATCGATACGTGGGTGACGGTCTGTCGTTCTCTCACTCCTAAGCAACCTCCACCGGCAACAGCTCTGCTTTTCACGAAAGGTCGATACGTTCAACGTATTTTTCCAGCCACTGATCTCAAATCAAGAAGATACAATTTTCTTTGTAAATATACAGGATGGACTAATATAAATCTCATGAGTTATATAGATAAGACATAAATGTTTCTAGCAAAAAGTATTTGGCATAAAAGAATCCACCATATACATGTGTTCCACCAAGTATGTCCACCAGAAATATTTTCATGATTTCAAGCAATAAACGAAAACAATACTTACTATTGCGTCCTGTACACCGCAATTCGTTTGAAGAATTTTGTAGGGTCGTAAATTTCGCTTACATTTGTCCGCGGCAATGTATCAAGACGCTGGCTTTTGTGAAATTAATCACGCGAGTCTGGTTGAAAAGTAGTATGTACATATGTATGTATTTTCTCGTGATATAATACAATACTGATGTGTTACGTGGTGTTCTTTCCGTGTTCTATCGCGTTCTAAAGCATAAGTCTACCATTGTTCGTATTTTTCTGAAAAATCTCACGTTGGTGGGTACGTTTGTGCTTTTATTAAAATGAGTTTCTTGTGATTGGTCAGTCACTGGGTGTTTTTGGTGGCTGTCGTACTTTTCTGTTGGTGTGCGTGTGAGATTAGGGTGTGTTTGGTACGGTGATTTCTAAGAGAAGGAAATTGTTGTTAAAAAATACGTATGTCGGAAAAATGGTACATTTTTATAACCAGAAGGTCACCTTTGGTTGGGCTTAACGCCTGTTGTGTTCGAATCTCGAGGTAAAAATGTTGCAAAGCCATTTGGCCGGTCGTGTTTGCTAACCCGCGCCTTCGGTCTTTGGAATAGACCAAAGCCGCCCAGGTAGGCGTTTTACAGGCAAGAGCGTTCTCTGTTGTTCGTGAGCACTGCCACGAACAAAGCGAAGAGCAAGTGACGTTGACAGTCGTGAATAGAGCGGGGAGTAGCGGTGTGGTGGAAGAGTGGACTCATAGGTAGGCATGTGTTGGTACGTTTGTGAGGCATTTCTTATCATGGCATCGGCTATTCTTTTCAACACGTACTATCACTACTACATTCATATAGTACCCCACCACAGGATCGTTGCTCGAGCGGCTCGAACTGCTCGAATATCGCTCCGTGTTCGACTTTGTCTGACCACTTCACATAGAGCTACGTACTTTGAGGTCGGCTCTATAAATAGGATAGACAATACATATTCGTCGTTGTCGCGGCGGTCATTCTGTTCAAGGGGATTTATGGCGTGCCGATGTCAATTCGGCGTCTATTTACTTAGGTTTGACGGCCAAATGTATCTAACGAATTTTATAACGATAATCCGCCAGACCAAGACTCATGTTTACAATTGCGACACAACACTTGCAAAAGTTGTACGATTACAAGAAAGACATAGTATAGTGGCAATAATTTCTTTACCAGTGAAGGCGTACAGAAAATATGGAGGTCAATTTTATTTTTTAAAGTAGGATGTCCAATTTTTTATAGTCAAATTCGATAGAATTGTGAATTCTGAGTAAAAAACTACTAAATTTATCTTAAAATTCACCCTTCCTGTACTATTGTGAAACATATTTGAAGGTACACTCAGTACTTTGGATGTGAACGAACTGCAGGTAGTAAATAGCGTGAAATAGCATTGTTAAACTTTCAACATCTCTCAGTACTAATAAGTTTCTCATTTAGCGATTATAAGTTTGTCAATAGAAAATGTGCATACGAAAAACAATTAGATATACTTCTTATTTATGAAGAAAGTAGAGAAAAATTCAATTAGGGCGCAAGCTTTATATGCTGAAAGATTTACACCAAATGTTCGAAAGATTGTATCAAAAATTAAAATAAATCGAAAGTCACGTTGTTCGTAAAAGTAATCTTAAAATCTTTGCAATCGGTGGAGAATGTTCTTCAATCATTTCAGTGAAATCTTGCAATGATGAATTAGAGTACGATGATTGAACACCAGTCTGGGATCAGTAGAAGCAATGTATCAGAAATTCTCGCTTGTCGTATTTCATGTCTAATTTGTGAACTGTGTTAAATTGTGTGTATGGACTCAAGAACAGTTACAAATTGATTCAAACTTCTTCTCTTTGATATCATGCATCGATAAGGCTACTCTTATCAATACTGGAAGTGTTAATCTGCGTAATATGCAATATTAGTCAGTGGAGAATCCTCATTGGTTACGACAAATTGAACAGCAAAGACTATCTCAAGAATGGTGAGTTTTAGGATGTACGTATGTACCTTAGTAATTTTTATATTCAAAATTCGCTATTCTACCGGATTTGATTATAAAAAATTTAACATTCCATTTAGAAAAACAAAATTGACCTCTAGATCTCCTCTACGCCTCCACCTGTAAAGAAGCTATTGGTACATTATGTATTTTTTGTAACCATACAACTTTTGTAAGTTACATTTTCGTTTATTACTTGAAATAATGGAAATATTTCAGGTGATCAAAGTTGGTCGGACACTCTGTATAGTAACATATTGCTCAACTTAATACTTACTCCTTTATATGTATGTATTTACTTACATATAACCCTGTATTTATAGAGTGATCCATTATAATTTTTCTACGCGATTATCTCTCGAATTTATTCGAGGAGGACATCTTATGATGAGCACAATTTTATCCTAGGTGGACACGCCTCCGAGATTTCAAAGTGACCTTTATTTTTGTAAATGGAGCAGTATTTTATTTATTTAAGCATGTAGTCCATTCCAAGATGAGTTCATTGACCTATGATATATGGATCTTCCAGGGATGTATATATATGGCGGAATGGATAGTACAATTAGGCAAAGGGTGATTCTAGATGTAAAAACAAATTGAAAATATAGAATAAAAGTATTTCCTAAGTAACTTAGTTTTTGAGAAAATTGAATTTAAAGATTCGTTGGTTGCGTGTGAACTTGATTATTTCTCCATTTAATAGATTCCCTACAAACTGTTGCTTCCTCTCGCACTTTTATGTTGATAAACAGTGATAATGTCACATTTCGCAAAAAAATAGACTACACAGAAAATAGTATAAATCTTTTGTCAGTTAAAGAAACAATCGCATAAACTTTCGAACAATTGAAGAGTCAAAACATCATGGTATCAGTCCACGACTGTCTGATTCATAGACCAAGGATTTGTATGCGTCAACAAGAATGTCACTTTTAAGAATTCGTTCAGTAACGTAAATCGTTAATAAATGTATTGTCAGTAATTATGACATATGGGTTAGGGTCTACATATGGGCTAGTTGAAGTATTGAATATGTTAAGTGCTTGACCCTATTGAAAATAGCATGAAACTACAAGTTATGAACAAAATAAGGGCTGTGGAGGAGATAGTGACTTGCCTTTATTTTGTTTACATGTTGTATTGTCATTTGTAGTGTCATTTCTCTTATTTCGCTATTTCAAAACATTCTTCAGGTGAGTTCGTTTTATAGTTTCAGCAATAATCTGTTAAACTAAGAGATAATTAACTAAGATTAATACATTGCTGACGTTGTAAGTTTCTTTTTAGTATAAGTTTTGTAATGAATATCATCGCTCTAAGCGTTCCTGACGAAATCATTTAATTATGGGCTACAAAGCTAGTAGCTTTATAATATCGGCTAATTTGGACTAGCCAATATTAGAATTCGGCGGCTATGAGAATTGTAATAAGAAAAATACCAAAACATTAAAAAGAAAGACAAAAAAGAAAGATATATAAAATCTTGAAAAAGATATATACAATACGTTTGTGACTATTGTAAATAGATTGTACATATGGTAAATAGCATTTCAGTTTAAATTTACATTTTTATATGTAGATAAACTCTATACTTTAACCTAATATTTCAACCTGAAAATATGCAGTTCTTACTTTTCATTTCGATTATTCTACGAGTGGTCCATATTTAAAACACCTTTCTAAAAATGAAGATTTTCCCTTTCATTTTAAATGTATAATTAGCAACATACATTGCTTTTGTTCAGCTTATTTTGGTTTCGTATCATATAGTAAACATGTTATTGATATATGTATATTCAAGTGTTATATCTTAAAAATCATCCACAGGTTTTGACAATAAATCCTGAAATAAAAGTGGTAGCCCATATTTAGACCTTCTCCTCTACAAACATAAAGCCCGAAGATAGTTAAATACATACAGTATGTCCGTTTTCAATGTCTACACGCGATTATTTCTGTAAGTATGAGAAATGCGACAAAATGTCTCAGATGAAAGTTGTATTACCATACAACATTGATACCATCAAAGGGGGACATATCATAATGATAATTGTTTGACCTTGAGATAACACTGGATAGTTCTGTGAAGGTCACATATAAATTTTTAAACGAAACTCAACATTTTCTATTGCATATTCTTGTAGTTAATATTAAGACGTATTCAAAACACTACCTATATACACATGTATTTTTTATAAGCCGTTGTTGAGTTATTAACTTTCAAAGTTTACGTGTTGCCGGTGTTAATGCCCGTGGTTGTGGCGATGACTAACGAAAAGTATACTGTCAGTCGCCGGTGACTGACATGGCGTTTAACGTGTTAACGATTGCATTTGCCAATCAGCGTGTCTAATATCGTCTTTACCGCCCTTCCAGTGCGCCCTTAGCGCGCTGTCACCTTGGAAGGGTGGGAGACGGTCGCGAGGGGTGGGCGGAAGGTCCCAAAAATCTGGAATTTCCTCCGGGTGACTAATCGGCAAGCGGACCGTTACATACAGATGTGCCGTTCGGAAATTCGTGGTTTATGGTATGTTCGTAGGCTATTGAGCGCGAGGGACACAAATTACTAAAAATCTGGCAAAGCAATTCTAGTGACCCTCGGAGGAGGCAATGAGACCCGTGCAAGCAATAAACGAAAATCCTCAACTCAAAAATAACCGTTCTCGGTCGATCGTGGCATAAACCGTTTCTACAGAAAACCTAATAGCGTTACCCAATGTACACCGCGAAGAGGTTACTCGGTCGGACTTTGTATGTGTACATATATCATGGTTACTCTAAATTGAAACGATTTAGTGTGTATGTATGTGTGTGTATGCTTCAAAATAGTGTAATCTAAGGTGGCTATCCTTTAACATGTCCTCCATTATTAAGAATACATTTTTGTAGCCTGTGTTGGAATTCTTTTTCCACTTTCTTTAACATTTCAGATGTTATTTTTGCACATGTACTTCTTATTTATTGGCGTATTTCCGTTACACTTTCGACGGAAGTTCGATAAATTATAGGTACCACCACAGAAAGAAATCATCGCACGACGAACAATCTATCGATCTCGCCATGGTACTGGACCGCCAAGTCCAATACATTTATTTTGAAAATTTTCATTTAATCAGTTGTTTACTGCTAACATGTAATGTGGAGGTGCACCACCTTGTTGGAACCACATATTTCTTCTTTCTTCTAATTCTATATTGTCTAAAATGTCAGTTAGGTATGTTTGCAAAAAATTATAAATATTTTTATCCGTTGTACATTCCGTCCAAAAAATACAGACCTACTAATTTCCGATTAAATATCCCGCACTACACCCTTACAGAGTTTCGGTAATGATTGCGGTGTGTGTATGTCCGGCCGGCAACACTAATACTGGCGGCACCTAAGCTTTGAAAGTTAATAACTCAACAACGGCTTACGAAAAATACAAGTGTAGGTAGTATTTTGAATACGTCTCAGCATTAGCTATAAGAATATGCAATAAAAAATTTAAAAATTTAAATATGACCTTTACAGAATTCTCAAATGTTATCTCAAGGTCAAACAGTTATCATTATAATATGTCCCCATCGGTACCATACAACTTTCATCTGAAACATTTTTTCGCATTTCTGATACTTAGAGAAATAATCACGTGTAAACATTTAAAACGGATATACAAGTAGGGGAGAGTAGAGGAACTACAAACACCTAAGGAAAAAATTGAATAAAACAAGGTATTATAAAGGTAATAACTTTTTTATCGTTTATATACAAACACATATTATCTGTTTTTATATTTTTATAATCAACTTTAACAAAATTTTAAAATAAAACCAATTTTGAATAGAAAAACCAAACCGTTGTTGTTCGTGATATTCTAAATGTCGTGGGATAATTACGAACACTACTTATTTTTTACAACAATTGCATAAATAGCCTCACTTTTCGTGTGCCCATCGCAGCAATTGTAACACATTATTAAAAGTTATACTTACTGTACCTTCTTTAAAAAGCGTGTATGAAGAGCTGAAATGTGCATTCATGTACACAAGGAAGTTAAATTGAACATCTGCAGCTTTGTCAAGAAAGAATAAATACTTGTAAACACATTGGTACGTTATATTTAAAATACTTCTTTCATTTCTGATCTTGTACGACCTGACAGTCATTGTATAGCACAGGAATGAATTCGTCTTGATATACGCTTTCATATGACATAAAAAAATATGCAGCATTCCATTTAAAAAATTGAAGGTCACCTTCGTTTCTCGAAAAATATGGCAAATATAAAAAATTGATATACGCTATTATATTGGCATAGAAAACTGCAAAACTTTTTCCTGCTTCTTTTTTTCCCTAGTACTTACCATTTACGAGAAAAATGCTGGCAACTATTATAATAGCGTGAACATCCTACGTACAGGATGTTGACGCTTGCGTTTAATGGATAAAATTACATTCCATGTTCCATATTATTACCGTTTTCTAGAATACATTTTTCACCTTTTTAACTTACATTCTTCGTGCTTTGTGCTAATATTGCGTAGAGTATTGACCCACATGCTTATGATATTCTCCTCTAGTAGTAAATACAGATTTCAGGAACTGACACATTTCGGGAACTGATTGTACACGTAAAAATAATGAAAAAAGTTCATATAAACTATCTGTGCACTATCTGTCTTCGTTTATGAGATACAACGAATTTTGTAAACAGCAAACTCTGTGTTCGTAAACCGTAGTAAACCGTTATATCTCATAGGCAAGAAATTGCACTGTTTACAAATAATACTAGACGTCTTTTACATGACCATTCGACGATTTAGCAAATTTTCGTAATATTCTATGAATCAGTTCAGTTCATTCAGTTGATAAGAGCATACTAAATAACAAGACATCTGCAGGCTTACCTTGAAATGCAGGGTCGTCATTTTGAGCATGTTCTGTAAAGGTAATTAGATAATACAAAATCAATGCAGAAAATTCGTTATATCTCATAAACGAAGACAGATAGAACGTAATATGTTTATATGAACTTTTTTCGTTGTTTTTAG
The DNA here is from genome assembly GCF_001263275.1 of Habropoda laboriosa. NCBI lineage: Eukaryota > Metazoa > Arthropoda > Insecta > Hymenoptera > Apidae > Habropoda > Habropoda laboriosa. The sequence goes on along the minus strand of NW_017100159.1, from coordinate 317,030 downwards.
GTGCATAATCAGTTCCCGACGTGAGTTCAACATGTTCTCTTACACCCTGTATAATTTTAGTATAATTTTATACAATCTTCAAAATATTTCCTTCATATTTGTATTTGAGTGACCTTGAACACTATTGTGGTTTAGGTTCAACGGGACTCATCTCGACAACCATTTTCGTATAATATAGAAAAAAGTTACAACTATCTATTATATTTAAAAGAAATTCACGGTATCGCCATTACGTGAAAACCATTGAAAAGGGTATAGTAGTGATGAGCAGTGAAACACTTCGAATCACTTCGGAATTGAGATTCAAACGCCCATCACTAGGTAGGTATAGCCGAATGAACACGGTAAAAGTGTCCCTAAACAAAATTTATTTGTGATATGTCAATCGATAGGCCTCAGAAGGAAAACCCCTTGTGTCAAGTTTCAGCTCCCTTACCTCCATTATTAGGGTGGTTATAAACTGAAATGTGATTTATAGTTTAAGTTCGACTTTTTTTTATTCTATCGCATAATAAATTATGAAAAAATCAAAGATACTGTAGCCAGCAAGATATACAGTCAAGGACAGAAATATGTGGACACTCTTCAAAGCAGAATAGCTTTTTTTAAATTAGATCAAACAGCTTGAGCTTTTTGAATACGTTAGAAGGATTAGTTTACTACATGACGTGTAAAAAAAATTTTGAAAAAACTGTCATTAGTCGGAATCGCGAAGAAAATAGCGAAGGTCGCTTTTTATAACTTTTTTATCCGAACTCGTAATGAAAATTTAAAAAATATGTTTTGTAGATCTATGTCAATTATACACATGCTGAAAATTTCATCGAAATCGGTGGATGGAGAAACAAGCGACAGGCATCGAAAGATGTAAGAATCTGCAGATTTATTAGAGTTCTAGGCCGAAAGTCGTGAAATAGTGCGATTTTCACAATCTTTAACCGTTTGTAGCTCATGGCAACATTAATCGATTGCGATGAAATTTTCAGCATGTGTATAATTAATATAGATCTGCAAAATGTATGTTTTAAATTTTCATTACAAGCCCAGATAAAAAAGTTGTAAACAGTGACCTTTACAATTTTCTTCGCGATTCCTACAAATTGCAAGTTTTTCGAAATTTTTTGTATACGTCGTCTAGTAAACTAATCCTTATAACTTCTCAAAACAACTCAAGCTACTCTATTTTGAAGTGTGTCCACATATTTCTGTCCTTGACTGTACTGTATGTCTGGAAACTTTTCCAGATCTTTTTATTGTAAAACTGATTTTTAAAAAATTAAAAAATTTATAAAATACCGATTTTTTATTGAAGTTATCAAATGACAAAGTTTATATTTTTACAGTTTCAGCAGCTTGTTATGATTATTAACTTGTAACGTTTTCAGGAAAGGAGTAACAGTCAAAAAAATTAAAAATTGATACTTTTCGCTTCTCCCTGCGCAGATAAGTGGATTATTTTGTACATACAATCGATATATTTTGATTATTAAATGAGTATTATATGCAATTCCAGTTACTTTTACATTTGAATCAAATGAATCAATGCATTTAATTTCAAAATGTCTTACCTTTGACAAGTGTAATGTACAATAAAAGTCCTACATGGTACTTTTAGCTTTTGTCGCTATCGTCGTTGATTACGGTCAGCATAAAAAATTTTAGTATCTCTGCACGCCTCACAATTTATGCAAGATATCAAGCATACAATAAGTAATAAATTATCGCAACTACATGTGAACAACACTTGATAGTACAGTTGCCATTTGTACATTCAGAAATAGCATCTGACTTCGGAGAAGCCAATTAAGTTTGGTGTACAATCACTTGTATAATAGATTTTGCCATTGCTGTATCGTGATTGTACTTCGAATTTAATTATATTGTTGTTTTCCTTCATGTAATGGAGATTAATATTATTTTCATCATTCATTATTTCTACCGTGTAAGATTAACAATGATAAAAAGCTTGTTTACCAATTGTAAGCGACTTAAACTGAATACATTTAAGTCAAGTAGTACAATTATTTTTGTAAACCGATTAACTAATAAGCCAAAACATATCTAACACTTCCTTTTCGTTTTTAGACATTGTCGATTCTCTCTCTGTAATTACACTCAATATATGTTGATAAACCCAACATGTGTTATATTCTGGACAAAGGAATTCAAGGATCGACAGAGAAACGTTGGAATAAAGTACGCGTCGGGATAGCACTACCTATATTAGTGGTGGCTGTCATCATCTATACGCATTCAGTTAACAATTTATATTAACATTCATTTAACGAATTTACAAGCATTGGGAATTGCATATGTATAATATTCATTTAGTGAATAAAATATATCGATTGCATGTATAAATAGTCTGTGCACGAAGTAGTAAAAAATTTCTCGAAAAATTTGAGAATTAATAAAATAAAATTAAGTATTAATAATCCTAACAAGCTACTGAAACTGTAAAAATTTAAATTCTTATCACTTGATAACTTCAATAAATATAGGCATTTATAAACTTTCTTAATTTTTTAAAATTTGGTTCTAGCCAAAAAATCTGAAAAAATTCCCAGTCATGTATCCCATAAGCTACAGTATATTTTATTTTTTTGGCAATTTTTTATACAATAGAATAAAAGAAATCCAACTTAAACTGTAAATCACGTTTCGATCTATGACTACCCTAATAGTGAGAATAGGGGGCTGAAACTTAGCACAAGGGGGTTTCCTTCGAGGCCGATCGATTGACATATCTCAAGTTAAATTTCGTGTAAGGGCACTTTACCATGTTTATTCGGTTATAGCAGAGTTGCTCCGGTAGACATTTTGCGAACAAAGCGCTCTCCGTTGCTCGCGAGTATGTACATACTGCTACGAGCAAAGCGGAAAGCAAGTGACGTCGACAGTCGTGAATGATGCGGGGAGCAACAATAGTGGTGGGAGAGCAGACTCGTGTAAGTCATGGTTGGTCGTACCAACTTGATACGTCCGTGAGGCGTTTCGTATCATCGATTACTATTTTTGCACATGTCGATCGTGCCCTATGAAAGAATTTATTAGCTGCATTTTTTAGGGGCAAGAAAAGTACCTGTAGGCAGTAGGCAGTAAAGTCCTGCATTTAATTATTTAATTCCAAGACACCTTTCAACTCAATAGAAAGTATGATATATTTTACTTTATCATATAAGAAATATTCTTATGAAAGTTTCAAATTTTTCGCAATTTCGCATATTATAGTCGTTTTGACTATACAAATATAAAAGAATTTTTATTTTCTGCACTCATATTTCGTGAAACTGTATTTTTGCTAATATTTTTTTCATTCGCACAGAAAACTGTGTTTACTATTTAAAAATTAGAAATATGTTTGTTTTTGTTTTGTAGGTGAAATTTTATGAATTGATCTAGTCAGTTTTCGTATTTATTTATATACTCATTCATTCAATATTCTGTTACCTATTTTGTTATGCTGTTATTGCTATTTCGTTATTATACTATTTTGTTATTAGGTTAGCAAAAGTGGCCCGTATGGATACTGTAGAATGTATGTAACATGGGTACGATGGTACCGTGTGTTTCATTGATGGAATGTTATAGGGAAAGCGGGCTAATTCCGGCCACTTTAATTTCTTAAAATAAAAAACGCGTGATTTGACTCTGTATGGTTCTGCCACTTATTAATGATGCGACTAGTTAATATTCATCATTTCTATGACTATAGCAGTCTTCTGTTTTAAACAAATCTCTGAGTGTTCATTTTGCCACGTAACCTTAAGTCGTGATAAAATGGAAAAGGTATTATGTTTGTATGGTTAATAAGGAAAGACAGTGTTTTGACGTTGAATGGATACGCGCTTCCCGTTATTTTCTATCTTTCTATCTTCGAAACATAGTTCTCACTCTTACATTAGATTCTACATAGATAGACTACTATAATACATTCATACGGTGCTCTATCACAGGAACGTTGCTGCTCGAATATAGCACAGTGCTCAAGCTTGTCTGACACTTCACATAGAGCTAACAGTAAGTATTTAAGTACTTACTTCGTGATCTGGGTTATACCTTTTAAAAATGTATTCAATCCATCGTATTTCGTATAAAAAATAATAAAACTTTATATGTACTCTTCTCTTTTTCTCATAAATGAACCAGTTATGAGGAAAAACCGCTGGGACCTAATAGTGTGAATACCCTGTACCTATATGGTTCTGACGATTTTTTTAAACTTGGAGTTGTTTACTAAGTATGAAGATCGGTCTTTTTTTTTTGGATGTACTACGTTTTTAATATTTATTTGTTAATAGCAGTTCTTAGAGTATATACAAAGACTTATGGTAAGGGTCAAAACATAGTAACGTTTATGTGTTCTTAAACATCCTTTCGTATAGGTACTATGATCTTTATATTTTGTAAACGACTTCATCTTCAAAATAAAATCGCCAGGATAATGCGATACTACAATAACTTTTATCTGAAATTGTTGTTTCTTTACTTAAATGCTTTGGACGATATTTAAAATGGCAATTATTCTTGGTTCCCCCTGTACGACAAAACATGAATCTGAATAAATGCAAAACACGACTGAATTGCTAGATGTACATTGTCCTTTCTAAGTATGCGTACTTCCGTTCCAGATCGTGAGTTTCTCAGCAAGTTCAGGTAACAAGTGTACCGACGTTAGTATAATGTATTTTTTTGTTAAAGTTATGTTAGTTTAAAATTTATATTAGGCGTGAATTAAAATGCGTTATAAGAAAAAATATGACCATAAAATATGAAAACTACAGCGTTTTTCTCGTTTATCTCTCTCTGCTTTTTTGAAAAATAACAGCTTTTGTCAACCGTGAAAGTTTAAAAGTGTTAAATTCTGATTAAAAAATAAACAGCTCATGCGCATCGTAACGTGAAGTAGCTGCAGAAGTTGCTCGACCCTTTGCCTTACAACAACGAGACACATTCGTGGTGTATGTACATTACGGTTAAGATATAATAAAAATGAGTTATTAAGAGAGACAACTACTGAAAAATCATAAGGAAATGGGTTCAAACTCGTTCCTCTCAAATAACTTCCGCTTGTATTTTTATTCAATCTTAGTTATGACACTTTTGCTGGTTCTAGTTAACAAATATCGCTTATTTTATGACGCAAAGAATATGTGGCACAAATAATTTTGATAGGACAAATTATAGAACTGCTAAATACAACTTTCAAAATATTGTTAATGTTAGCATAAATATTTAATTATATCATTAGGCAGTAATGCGCGTGCTTTATGTGATAATGTTTCATTAGATGAAAAGAGAGATATCAATTTAGTGATTTTGTAAAAAGTAGGCAATATCTTGATATCTATGAAAATATACAGGATGAGTCGCAAGAAAGAGAACGCCTAAATGTCTCTGTAGGAGTAAAGATAGGAGAAAAGAACAAAGAGAAAAGTTATACCGCTCAAGATTGACGTTACTTTCAAATTTTTTTGAAAGTCATCGATGGTTTTTTAAATGACACCGTATATTTGTGATTGTATAGCGTGTTAGCTGATGCCAAGGCGAGTTCAACGATATAGGATACTATGACCTTGAACTCAGAAATCTAGATTCAACTAACGGAAACATTGACGTGTGTATGGTTTCTTAAGCCATTAGGTTTCATTCATAACAATAACGCGTGTACCGTTAACAGAAAGTGATTTCTGAATGTACACAAACATGATTATCAACGAACTACAGGTACGTACAGTCTGTTAATTAGTTTATATCAACCGATTTAATTTATTTCGTTTATGTTTATTAAACTTATTGTTTTGTTTTCAATAAAATAATTTCTAATATTAACGTTTCTAATCATTGAACCAAAATGTCTGAATTCAAGGTCATGTGAAGGTCATAGTGTAGTAGGTCGTTCAATTCGTTGGTGTCAACTACAACCTAATCAAATACATAGTGCCATTCGCAAAGGTGTCCTTGATTTTTTATTGAAAACGCAAATTTTTAAAAAACTTTTCTATTGCAGTTTGTAGCCAAGCCGAGGCTGATTAACTTTTGTTTCAAACATTTTTTTTGTGAGATTATTGGAAATGCCACAAAAATGGTGGATATTTTTAGACTGTGCACCCTGTGTATAATTTCCCAAGGATCCCTTAAAATAAAGTTTAACGAATATTGATTTTAAACTCGATAAGCTTTAAACATTAACTTTACACGAAAGGATTTAAAATGTCACCTCTATATTTGTTACTGTTAGAAAATACTTTTGACATTTTGTTGAACACTGCGTAAGTAAACCGGGAACTGCTCGATAGTAAGAAATGTTATTATAAATTGTAATAATATTTATTCACCTTTGACAGACCAAATATTAAAATTTGTATAACTTTGAACGAACTTAACCACCTTTAAAGTGTATTGTTTTAAAAACACGACACAATATTCTTAACAAAATATCCTACCACAATTCCATACGTTGGATGGTCTGAACAAATTTTTCACAGATTTAACATTCCATCGAAATTAAATTTCGATTACGATCGTGTTGCTCGCTGTAAAAGCAGGTCACGTAAATTTTCTTGACGAAACAAACAGATGAAGACTTCGTAGTATGTAAAGCTCGATTATTCATGGACGTTGTAAATTTTGCGAGAGAAAAAAAACGGGGTCGTGCAACGTGTTTTGTGTCTGTTGAAAAAAAGAAGTGGGTGAATCGCATAAAAATACTCTGTGAAGTAGTGACCTCCTTGGCTCCGAACGTGCTATTACGCAAATTCCCTCTTAACAGGTTCCATAACCCCAATGCTTGAACGAAAATTCAAGGCATGATACATACATGTACATTGTTCCACTTGTGGTCCAACTGACTTGAATTCGATAGTTTTCAAGGTTCATCCCAAATTTTCACACATATTTGATTCAGTCTAGAGTCCGCGATACTTAATTATATGCAGTGATATTATTTTGTTTACTTGCCTGGTAAATTTCATATAAGTAAATGGTATTTTTCTAATGTGAATTTAAAGAAACCCAATTGCTTGTATTATTACATTCTTATTATCAAAGTATTTTCTTTTATTCAAGAAGTTACACATTTTCTTTAGTTACACGAATAAACGCGTTATACAATAATTGAAGTGCAAAGGAAAACGTCAGTGTTGCAGGTGTTTTTATTAATATTTTGTATAATAGGGAATATGCGATTCGATAACAATTTGTATAAATTATAGATAGGATAGGAATGCGGTGTAGTCTACCATTTCATCCTAATATTTGAGAAGTTCTTCTTGAGACGGAAATTTGTGATTACATCACAAACTTGTCTCGATAAGAATCCCTAAACATTGTTAATATTTAAACTAAATGATAAAGCTGACTTGATTATTTGCCGTAATTTCAACACTGTTTCTTCTCATTAATATTTATATATATCAACATTTTTTCAAATATCATTGATTTCTCACATTCTTTAAATTGATAAAGCTTTTTGAATTAATGCCACTGCAAATTATTACTGATCTGTGTGACGAAATATTTTCTGAAATCACGGTAAATAATAATCACTCTAACCGTATAAATAAAGATTACTTTTTCTTATTCACGATTAATTGTCTAATTCATACTATATATCGTTTCATAGAGGTGAGCTTATTTTTTGTACGGCGATCCTTCAAACGGAATACTTCTCTTTTAAGTGTAGACGCTTTCATTTGAATTATTTCAGTTGAATTATTAGCTCGTTGGGTAATTTGTTTTGTGTTGCAATTTAAACTTGAAGTTATTAGTAAAATTAATTTTTTTCTGTCGATGATGGAGTTTTCTTCGTTGTAACTTATACATGTTTTCATAGTTTTCAATATTTTTTAAGTACCTACGTCAGAATTATGAACTGACTAATTTCCTGATTACTAGATATATTCTTCTTCTTTTAATATTTGTAAATTTGTAATTTTTCAAAATTTAACTGTCTCCCTACTTTTTATTACACTTTACCACTTATTATTACAACTGCTATTTATACGAACACATCTTTTACGTTGTGTACCCAACTAACAAATGGGATAACGAAATCAAATTATGTACAGCCAAACAAAAATAGATTGACACTAGATACGTTTATTCGAGTATCGTAAGAACTTTTTCATCTTTTCCTTGTTAAAAATAAATATATTTGCAACGTATCTAACATTTCCAAGGGTTACTATACAGGGTGTCCCGTAACTCCTCGAACACCCGGAAATGGGGGGTTGCCGGGGTGACTCTGAACAACTGTTTCCTTTACCAAAATGTTGTTTGAAGCTTCATTTTTGAATTATTAACGAAAAACACTGGCCAATCGGAGCGCGCGTAAAGCCCGCGCTCAGGGACGG
>NW_017100159.1:293975-308615 GCF_001263275.1 Habropoda laboriosa | reverse complement strand
TGGGCGCGGGCTCTACGCGCGCTCTGATTGGCCAGTGTTTTTCGTTAATAATTCAAAAATGAAGCTTCAAACAACATTTTGGTAAAGGAAAGAGTTGTTCAGAGTCATCCCAGCAACCCCCCATTTCCGGGTGTTCGAGGAGTTACGGGACACCCTGTATAAAATTTCTCCATCCTACGTACCTTATTAAAAATCGCAACATGTGAATATTTGGTCCATGGAAAACAATTTCTTGATCGGAAGGTTATTGCGTTTAACCAATTGTTTCAATTAACCATTTACACTTTATTGTGTAAATTTCACTATTGTTTAGTTATTATGAACTGATGGTTAGTATCTGTGTGCTTCTGATTATTTATAAAAAAGGATCATATTGGGGTTTAACAAATTAACTTTTCCATAGGTGACTTAAAATAACAGTGCATGAAATATGGTAGAATGTCGATTATCCGAAATACAAGAGAGATAGAACGTTTCTGCTAACAGGATTTTCGGATCACTGATTCAAAAGGCTATCCTTGGGAAATTGTTTATAAATAACTCACTTAGAATGTTTGTTACGAGGAAAATATAATTTTCACGAAAATTAAGCAATGTTTAACGATTCCGCCAATGTTTATAGTATAAACATTTGTAATAATTTGTATCATAAACGATTTGACATAATATTTAATATTTTTTCGATCTCTGAACTTATATAGCAAATATGAACTTATATTTGCTTATATAGCAAAGTTATAAAACTTGTTATGAAAAGAGAAAGAAAAATTTTATATAACATCATGTTAATTAACATTTTTCGTGTTATACAGCAAGTTATATGTTGTCCATCAAGTGTCAGTTTGTGTGATTTTGTCAAGATATCAAAGTAGGCCTAAGCGGAGATTCTGGATACGACCATCATTATAAACTCAAAGCCATTATAGCGATAGTGTCCTTTTAACGGATCTTGAAAGAGATGATAGTGACGAAAGTTCTGTAAACTTTGTGAGAATAAAAAGTTCCGATTTTGAATGCTTGATAAACGAATAATTAGGAAGGATATATTTCGAGATGCAATGCTAATAAAAGAAAGACTGGCAGTTACATTAAGATTTCTATCAAATGGAGATTCTTCTGGAAGTTTTAATTATATATTTAAATTTTCTAAGCAGAGCATTTCAAACATTGTGCCTGAACTGTGCGAAGCCCTTATTGATTCTTTGAAAAATCGACAATTTTTTTACTCCATTTTTCGAAAGTATTTTCCATAATTTTTATGAAGAAATTCGAAGTACTTCAGTGCTTTATAGGTAGTACAAATAATAATGCTCGAAGCGCCGAGCCACCAGTGCAGTTAGTCACCTCTGTACCTTCCTTTATTGCTTAGTATACCTCTGTGCCTGATTATATTGTTTAATTGTATGAGGTTTGGTAGCAGTATGTGTCAGTTGAGACCCGGTATGTCACAGTTGCAAAAACAGTAGGCTTTCTAATTTCGGAGTTTATAAATTTGAACACAAATAGAAAGTATTCAAAAATATTGTTTGAACATCCGAGTTATTCCCCAAAAAGCGAAAGTTTCGCGGAAATCAGTATTCTGATGAACAGTGTTCAAGTTTCGCGAGTACTTCTGCAACAAAATTGAAAAAACAAAGCAGTGACAGAGGTTTTGACGTACACAGTGTGACGTACAAGGCATTATACAATTTGCCTTGGTTTCTTCTAGTTTACGAACAATGCTAAACTGCAAACAGTGTAATAATGATGTTGTATTTATAAAATACGGGCAACGAGGACTGGGAATCGCAGATTAGTTGTAAGAACATCTTTAACCATCTTTCAGTACCTAAAACTTTGAACGCGTTTTTCTCAGAACGAAATTTTTTTATACGGCGCAGGTAAAATATCAAAAAGTAAGGCACCGATCAATTTGAAATTTTAGTTGCTTATTCTACACATGTATGGCTATCGTCCTTACCAAAATCAGGTGAAAATGATTATTTTATCATTCTTTTACGTTAAATAAATTACCGGAAAAAGGGTGTTTTAGTAAACTTTTGTTTTAAATCGTCGCCATTTTATTTTCTAATTAAAATTTTTAACCGAGGTACGGACGATAGCAGCACTATTACAGATTAAGAATCTTTTGAAATTTTTTATTTCGGATAATTCTAACAATAAGTGGGGAAATCACCTGCGCTACGAGCGTATCTATTTTTTAAGGCGCTACATTGATACCACGGAAAACATATTTAAAGCTATTAAAAGGATTATTTAAACATTTTTTTTTGTATTATGTAAGAGTAGTTTAATAAATACCGAAGAAATTTATTTTATTATATGTTGTATTTACTTGATAAAAATTGTTCGAAATATAATAGCATAAGTTTTCATCCGTCAAAGTAGAATGACCCCTTAAAGTACTACTAGTAAGTAGGAGAAATTTTTGAATCTTTTTATTTAAATAAAATTTATAAGTGAATAATAAACCTCTGTTAATTTAAATTCAGTAATATATTGTACAAGACACCGCTATCAGTGTATATAAATTAGCTTGATGTATGTGGTGTTATATTGCACGGGATTGTTGCTGAACTTTCAGAAAAAAAGATCATCTATCTCAGCACGATGCAGAATATTATAAATTTCATATTTTGCATTGCTCTGAGCTGAACTGCTCCTTCCCCTTCTTGAAGTGTGAACAAAAAGCTCCCCAAACACGTCAAATTCATCGCGTCTTTGCATTTTGTTAGATAATATGCTCTGCAGCCATCATATCTGTCTTCCTTTTCATATTATTTGATTTTGATTTTTTAGGAACTCTTTTTTCTCCTATTTGTCAATCTTATTGCTCATCATTCTGGAAAGAAAATCCAGATTAATAGATTTTTAAAACAGCCTATAACATTACAACAAATGCAAATATTTATTTTAGGTGGTTAGTGTCGAAGAAGAATGGCTAGAAGTTGCAAGAGATTTTTATAAGTAGAATTTTTCTCATTGTTGATGCAGTAGGTATAGATGGAAAACATATAGCTTTACAAGCTCCAATAAAAAGTGGAAGCGATTATTTTAATAACAAGAGATTTTTTTTCATTGTATTATACTTTTAGCTATAGTGGGTACTAAGTACTAGTTTTAAATTTGCCAATTGTAGGGTGTCAAGGGCGTTTGTCTGATGGTGGTGTATTTTCAAGCAGCAGCTTGAAAATTCGTGTTTGAATTTGCCTACAGCAAGAGCTCTACCTGGAAGAACTTGTTTTTTAGCTGCTAATGCCTTCCTCTTACAGTCACATATTATGAAACCCTACCTAGGTTCAGCAAATAAAATCTACAACGGTAGGCATAATAGAGTGAGACGTATCGTTGAGAATATGTTTGGCATCATGTTCATTTATAGAGTACTATAGAAGAGTGTACTATAGAGTGCTACTTAAGCTGGAGAAGGCGGAAAAGGTGGTTTTAGCATGTGTTTACATATCTCCACAACTTTTTGCGGAAAAGTCAATCTTTGACTGCCTACTATCCATCAGATTCAGAAGACACTACTACTGGTGAATTAATATCTGGAGGGTGGAGGATTGTTGAACAACCAAGTGGTAGTTTACAAACGTTTAGAACGGTTCCAAGAAAACCTAGTGAATATGGAAAAGAGATAAGAAAAGAATTTTCCATATTCTTTTTAAGCGCGGAGGGAAAACTATCTAGGCAGAATAATTATTAGTTTCCAATTAATTTTTATATTTTAAATGTTATTGTATTTTAAGTATTGCATTAATTTTGTTATCGAGTAATAGTATATATTATTATATTATTACTGTTTCTATTATTCGTTTCAATAATTCTTTAATTGATATAATAAAATATTGTTGATAATATTTTGTCTTTGTACTTTCTTGATCCTAGTATGTAACTCGTAAAATCCCGTAGACCTTGTATACAAACTACAAACACGTACGATAGGCATCGTATGTCGTTCGTCGAATCGTGTCTTTTTGTTAGCTATTATATTATACAAAATTTTCAGGTGTTAAATGGTGTAGAAAGGCTAACATTTTAGAGTGTAGGAGATTGAAGAGGTGAGTTTCTTAAGGGTGGAAAGGGTACTACCCCTATTTTTCTTAAATGGGATGGCATATGAATTTTTTTATATTCGGAAATATAATATGTTATCAAACCTAACAATCTTTATCTAAGGCATTGTTTTTTATTCTGCACAGTTAAGGAGTTACAGCGGAAAATATCTTATGCAAGAGGAGCTTCGTGTACATAGGTATCGAAAGATATCAAAAGAAATGTATTCTGCTTTAAAAATTATTTTATCAACTGGTTTAAATTGTGTTGTTGGACTCTTAACTTTTAATACAAATGAATAAACTTTGATTTTTTTTTTGTATGGGGCTACATAAACGAAAATGTGGTGGCAAAGATACCTGCTACGAAAGAGGATATGAAAAGAAGTATTCACACTGCATGTAAATTAATAACGCCAACAATGTCACCAAATATTCGCAAATATATTATCACAAGAATAAATGTATGTTTGGAAGCGAATGGACAACTCTTTAACTATGCAGAATAAAAAAAAAATACATTAGATAAAAGTTATTAGGTTTGATAACATATTTTCGAATGTAGGAAAATTAATATACCAACCCATTTAAAAAAAATTGGGGTGACACTCTTTTCGCCCTTTAGAAACTCTCTCCTACAATATCCTACACTCTAAAATATTAACCCCTCTACATCATTTAACACTTGAAAATTTCAAGTTGATATCTACAATGGCTTTGGAGAAAATAGCTTGTAATACTTTATCACCTCCACTCTGTATAATACTGTGGATTGCGCCCCGTATATGATATGTACTATGTATACATATGTACTTACATATGTATATACATACTTATCTTCGCTTGACAAAAGATGACGACGCGGGCTTGCAGAATATCCCATATGGCCGCCCCCAAATATTACAGACTTTGCCCAATTGACAAGCGGACGCTGGATTTTAACGTTCAACAATATTACTCCGATCCGTTGCCAATCGGCTACACGATCGCTGCGAAATATGATAACGACCGCTTGTCAAGCGAGCGCAAATTCTAGAAATACGTGTATATACATATGCATATGTACATACAGGGTGTCTGTCTTATCTCAATACAGCGAAATATTTTTTAAGGAAGCGAAGTTAGGAAAAAAATGTTTTAACAAAAGTTGTTTGGTATGGAGGGGAACGTTATATGGTGTAAATATTTTTTTGGTACCTGGTATGATGGGGGAGATTTCAAAGTCAGTTTAATTTTTTTAAATCGAACGCTATATTTTTTTATACATAATATGATAGTGTATGTTAAGACGAGTCCAATGAGTACGATAAGTACCTACCAATATGTTCAATTTTGAATTATTGAAAACTTCCTTCTATGGGTATCCCCTCCACATGTCCTCCAGTATTGTACTCGTTGAACTCGTCTTAACATACACTATCATATTATGTATCAAAAAATATAGCATTCCATTTAAAAAAATTAAACTGACTTTGAAATCTCCCCCACCATACCCGGTACAAAAAAAGTATTTATACCACATAATTTTCCACCTCGTACCAAACAACTTTTGTTAAATCATTTTCTTCCTAACATCGCTTCCTTAAAATATATTTCGCTGTATTGGGATAAGACAGACACCCTGTATATTGTATATTGCTGCTACAAAATTACTAAAATTACTATGCATTACTGTACAACGATTACTATATTGCATTAAACCTTACTTACATATCTCTATCAAACAACTATTCTTACAATCCTACGATTCAAAAAATTCTTGTTCCGAAGATTCTGTTAAATATCGTGGCTCACTTTTGTCTTTTAAAAATAAAAGTGTTTTAAAGAAAATCTGTTTTAATTTGAGTCCATCTCCACTTTTTCCTTTTTTCAACTCTCGCTGAAACTGTCCAATCAACGTTCGAATTTTTGTTTCTATTTCGATTGAATCCATCTGCATAACGACGCTTAATTCAACCCACGCATCATGCTTCTTATTTTTGTCTTTGAAGTTCGTAGACGTAGGGTCCCATAAGACACGTTTCTCTCAGAACAATTCAATTAAACGAGCGGTCCCTTTTTTCGTCAGTTCCATTTTATAATTGGAAAAAACGATATCAAAGAATAAATGAAAATTAAACAATTTTTTACGATTCCGCCAATGGTTTTAGTATAAACATTTGTAATAATTTGTATCATAAATAGTTGGACATATTTCACGTGTTTTCGATCTATGGGCTTGTTGAGATAATTCTTGTATTAATAAAATGTAATCGATCTGTGTGAAAATAATTGAGTTTACCTGTTTTCATGACACTTTTTCTTCAATAACAGATTTTGTTAAGCTGTTTTGTATTTATTTTGGCTTCTACAATATATTGTAAACCATACAATTCTTTTCTTTCTGTTGTAATTTTCTTAATTTTTCTAGTAAAAGAGGATCACGATTTGCTAAGTATAAAACAAATTATTTTTATAAAGAATAATTTTACGGGTTGAAATTCAAATATCGCCAAATCAAACGATTCTCTTCTTATCCAATAGAAATTCTTCTATAAAATTTACAAATTCTCAATGAATTTCTGTAAATATGACAAACCTTTAGTTCGTTAACACAGTCGTTAACACAACGCGATAAGTCATGTAAAATGAAACTTAGTTTCAGTTGACATCGTATTATTCTCTGTTTTCAAAGACAAAGATTTACAGTTGAATCATGCTGCGTGAAAAGAGGCAAAAGTGAAAAAGAAAGAAAACGTCGACTCACTTTTCAGTGTTCGGAATAAAATTATCTTCGTGCGTAATTTTTCTCGTCAATTAAACGCACGTGAGGGCACACCGTCAAGGTAACCACATTGATTGGAGTCACCGGTTCTTTTTTTAATAGCATCAAAACCTTGTATTATCAGTGACTTGGTGTCTTTGTGATACACTGGATACACAAATAAAACGGTCGACCCTATATAAAAAACCGATGGGCCCATAAATATTTACTGCACAGTGTAATTTTCTTTCCCGTCGCTCCTTTCTCGTTGATATACTGTCACCGTTTTAATGTAGCTATTCGCTGCAGGAGGCTATGTGTTTATTTATCGATAGCGATTAAAGCGTGCACGGGAATCTAATCTCAGCTCCAGGGGTATATATTTAAACAATATTTGTGGTAAATCAAATAAAATAGAAAGAAGAGGGAAAGTGTTCAATTCTCTGCGGCGAATAATTGAGAATTGCTTGTCGCAGTTCAATTTCATTTAAAATTAATTATTCTTGATTTATCGAATCTCTATAATCTACTTTAAAAATTTTTATATATACATTATATTGTGTGTTAAGTTAAAGACAACCGAAATCATAAATTATATATTAATTAATTTCTGAAAGTTGGTAACAGCAGTTCAAATAATTACAGTTGCTATCACTACTTCGGTTTTCTTTGACATTCAGCTATCAAGTAATCATGTAGTATCAACTTTCAAAGTTGTACGTATTTGTAATGGGTATTGAAAGGATATTTTAATTTTACCTATTCATTTTGACGAAGATGTTTTTTTCTTAGCTCATATCTGCAAAATAAAAGCTAAATGAAAAAAAAAACTTTAAAAAGATTAAAAGAGAAACGTGAAAAATAGTTTAACCCTTATGTCAATAACCAGAATTGTCGTCTACTTTATCGTCTAATTTCAGTAGGTTTCTGATAACAAAATTCTATACTTGAGGCAAACACGGATAGGAACGATCTGGCCGGATATTTAAATCTTTTACCTGGAAGATCAAATATTTTAAGTGAGAATTATGCAAAAGGGTACCCGGGTACCCTGGTTATTGACATAAGGGTTAAATTGGAAATTTTAATTCCATGTCAAAACGCATGATTATTGTGTTCGTAGACATTGAATGCATAATTAATTTTTTCAAACTCGCAAAATCAGTTGGTAATCACTCGTATTTATACCTTCTTATTTCAAATAGTTTTCGAGATATTTAACGTAAACGTTTTGACGTGGCAGCCATTCAGAATGGCACACTGCAGGAAATATGTAGTAATTTAAATAATAATTAAGATAATTACATAAAAATTACACTGTGTTTTTCTGAAACATGACCAAACATGTATGAAAAATCGACTAAAAATGACGTCTCCAAATGGGGAAATTCCTTTAATGGTAATCGCTATGTATGTGTTACGCAATATTTCTAAAAATTATGTTTCGCGTAGGTAGTACGTGATTTCTTTGTATACAAAGAAATGTTTAATGCAATTACACAAAATTTGTTTAACAAATAGAAAGACGGAAGTTTAATGTACATACATATGCATGCAGTGATTCACATCATAATGATTTAAACGATATTACATGTGTGGAAGAAAGTTATTTTTTGCTCTTTGTTTACAAAAAGGAGAATAAATACCCGATAATATCTTGTATATTTTAATGTTTCATATAAGTATAAAGTATGTTAAATATGTCTATTGTAAATTTCAATGAACATTGTACGTTTTATTTATAGATTTCTCTTCAGTATCAATAAATGTTTTTATTCGAATAAAATATGCAGAAATTTCATGTCAATATGAAAACCAAAAAATATAATTTGAATAAACTTGGAATAAATTTTGTTCTATTTCATATATGTACATACATATGCAGTTACGCTCATTAACATCCGGCCACTCTTTAGAACAATATAACTTTTTTAAAATTGGACCAAACGACTTGAGTTCTTTTTGTTGGAGAATTTAGAAGTATTAGTTTACAAGATGACGTATAAACAAAATTTTGAAAAAATTACAATTCGTGGGAATCACGAGGAAAATTGTAGAGGTCACTTTTTATAACTTTTCTATCTGAGTTTGTAGTGAAAATTTAAAATACACGTTTTATAAATTTATGTCAATTATATAGATGGTGAAAATTTCATCAAAAGAAAATATTGCAACTTAATTGCAAACTACAATATACCTAAAATAAAACTAAAACCTATATCAAACTTTAGGCTTGTTTCATTTAAGATTTTACATTATCGCATGAGTAAATCTATCCGGATATTAAATTAAGGGACGTTACCATTGAAATTTAGTCACCAATGCAATAGAATAATCTTGTTATTCTAATGTATTCGAATAATCGAATCATCATAGTATAATAAAATAAGAGGGGTTCAATAGAATAATAGTCATAGAGTATATATCCTATTATAGAAAGTATACTCTAATCGAACGTATAATAATTAGATTTTTTCGATTAGACATACGTATTCCGAAGAAAAGATGGACTCCTTATTCTTCTAACATCCTTCGAAATAGAATCAATGGGCATGTCGAATAAAGATTTGCGAGCGTCGATCGTTTTTCAACGCGATCGGCTGTTGTCCACTAGATGACATTCGTTTTCTACAGAATTTCTCGCGAGAAAAGAACGATGGTTCGACTGATAAAATTTCACGGCAATGGTACTGAATTATAACTTACTTGGCGCGGAGGATACCGTGATCACGAAGGCGGTTCCTTCTGGGCAAGGCCCTTTCATTGCACTGTGGTAGGGCTGAACCTTGCGAATACTCCTAATGTGGGTATGTCGAGCGCACAATTTTTGGTAGTCGGGACCTGCGTTCGCGCTGTCCCGGATTCACGAAATCGAAAAGTAAAATGGAATTACATTTCTGCATTTGTTGGAGAGAATCATGTTTTGATAATAAAAGAAAATAAAAGTTACAGTATTCACGCAACATATAGAATGGAGCAATAAAAATTACCGTTTTGAATATTTTCGGAAGGACGTGTCAGAGAAAAATGTCCTAATGAATGTTCATTTAAAGTTACTCTTTATAAATAAACATGAAACTGTGGTATAATGTAAGGAAAAAACACACATGATGAATGATGATTATACAGGGTGTCTGTTTTATCTCAATACAGCGAAATATCTTTTAAGGAAGTGATGTTAGGAAAAAAATGTTTCAACAAAAGTTGTTCGGTACGAGGGGGAAAATTATGTGGTATAAATATTTTTTTTGTACCTGGTATAATGGGCGAGATTTCAAAGTCAGTTTAATTTTTTTAAATCGAACGCTATATTTTTTTACACATAATATGATAGTGTATGTTAAGACGAGTCCAATGAGTACGATAAGTACCTACCAATATGTTCAATTTTGAATTATTGAAAACTTCCTTCTATGGGTATCCTCTCCACATGTCCTCCAGTATTGTACTCGTTGAACTCATCTTAACATACACTGTCATATTATGTATCAAAAAATATAGCATTCCATTTAAAAAAATTAAACTGACTTTGAAATCTCCCCCACCATACCCGGTACAAAAAAAGTATTTATACCACATAATTTTCCACCTCGTACCAAACAACTTTTGTTAAATCATTTTTTTCCTAACATCGCTTCCTTAAAATATATTTCGCTGTATTGGGATAAGACAGACACCCTGCATATTGTATGCAGGGTGGTCTACCCAACTTCTTCACCCCGAATAACTTCTAAAGTATCCATTGTACGAGAAAATTTTTTATAGAAATGTTGTATGGTTTAGAGGGGCACATTATGTAGTGTATGTACTTTTATTATAGGTGCAGGGGTTTCAGAGATTTCAAGGTCAATTTCGTTTCTTTTTAAATGGAATGGTATATTTTTTATGCGAAAATATCGAAGAGCGTTAAATTTGGAGTAAAAAAGTACTGACCTTTATTAGGCGTAAACTTAATAATTAACGAATAATTTCACTTTGTTTCTTGAAAATAATCTGTGCGTAAATCAAGTTGGAGATTCAATATCAGCAAAGATTTCCGTAAGACTTCTTCCATTCAGTAACGTAGGTGTTCGAAATGGTGTCCATTCACATTAATACACTGATATAATCTATTAATCAACGAGGAAGCTGCACTCTGAATTGTTTCTGCAACAAGCATACTGCATGCTTCACGAATTCGTTCTTTCATATTCTCGGGTGTTGTTGTTGGTTCACGATACACCATAAAAAAAAAACAAAGAAAAAACAAAAACTCCACAAACTCGGCGATCTTACGGAAATCTGCTTGTATTGAATCTCCAACTTGATTTACGCACAGATTATTTTCAAGAAACAAAGTGAAATTATTCGTTAAAGTTTACGGCTAATAGAGGTCAGTACTTTTTTACTCCAAATTTAACGCTCTTCGATATTTTAGCATAAAAAATATAACATTCCGTTTAAAAAAAAACGAAATTGACCTTGAAATCTCCGAGACGCCTCCACCTATAATAAAAGTACATGCACTACATAATGTGCCCCTCCAAACCATACAACATTTCTATAAAAAATTTTTTCATACAACGGATACCTTAGAAGTTATTCGGGGTGAACAAGTTGGGTGGACCACCCTGTATAACCGTATAATGATTTACTTACTCTAAACCATTTTAAATTACTTATCTAGTTCCAAAAACATTCAAGGCGGTCATCTTTATTAGCCTACCTTGTAAATGTAAAAAAATAAGCATTATGAATTTAGCACAATCGCTTTTGTCTATAATTAAAAACTCTAGTAGAATATTTTTACTTGTACTTAAATCCCTACCAAAACATTTACTGTTTTTAAAGTATAGAACGTACACTACCGGCCAAAAGTTTGGAATCACCTCCCACTTTTCATCAATATTAAATCTGCTGCTAATTTTTTATAGATTTGAAGTTTACCTAAATTCTACATTTACCAATTTATCTCATATCAACTGATTCGAATGATAAAAAGTTCTCAAAGTCGCTGACTTTTTTCAGGAAATTTTTGTGTAAATTGCAATGCTCGGTGATTCCAAACTTTCGGCCGGTAGTGTAAAATTTGTTAAGTATTATCCATAGGTTTGGATATTCTAACGGAAGTTTTCAATTTTCTTTCAAAGTTCTGTCGAAATTTTCAATTTCTTCGAGGCACGGAATGTGTTAGAAAAAAATTTATTGTATGAAGTTAACAAATTAAACATGAATAGTATAATGTTATATTATAAAGATATTCTTCATAAAGATGAATTTCTTACTTGTGGATAATATTTGTGTTTTCTTCTGCGGACTTGATTCAAAATACATAGACTGAGTTACTATTACGTGTAAGTACATGAACGAACGACGAATAATGTTTACTTACACGTATCTTTATCTTATCGGTAGACAGGCTTTTGCTTCTAATTTACATTGTTTGTCGTTGAAATAATGGTTTCTTATTGTTAGTAAGCTGTATAAATAAGTAGGTACATACATACATACATATATTGGGTTGTCCGGAAAGTTCGTAGCGCAATTTAAGCCATCGTATCTCTGTTTCTAATTGACATAGTAACAAAAGTTGAACGGTATTTTCCTCGACAGTTAAAGGTGAATCCAACGCACTGCTCAAATGATTCGTAAGATGAACAGGGATGGATATAAGTCGAACTATGTTCTCTGCAGTGGAGCGAGGGTGTTGAATTTTTCGTGGCAACGCTCCATCGCGGAAAATATAGTTCGCTTTAGGAGTAATTTTAGGGGTACATCGGATTTATCTTCAAATAACGAGTAAAATACCTTTTGGTTTTTGTCGCTATCTCGATTAGAAATAGAGATACGTCAGTTCGAATTTTTCTTACATTTCGCTACGAACTTTCCGGACGACTCAATACATACACTACCGGCCAAAAGTTTCGAATCACCTGCTAATTTACGGGAAAATTGAATGTGCTGCTAATTTTTTGTAGATTTGAAATTGATGCTGTGTAGATAGATAGCATTTTACCTTATCTCGATTGATTTGAACGAGGAAAAATTGGTTAAAATATTCTTAAAATTGCTAACTTTCTTTTTGAAAATTTTTGTGTAACTTGTAATGCGCAGTGATTCCAAACATTTGGTCGGTAGTGTATATAAGATTAAGCGGCAAGTATGGTGAAAGATAAAAATTAAAGGTATAGAATATTTCGTCACTCCTTTCATTTTTAGTCGAATTTATAACAAACTTCTTGTAATATTGAAATTGTTTCAACGATCATGGGTAGATCTTTATTATTTTCTGCTTCAGACTATCCCTTTAATTTATATTAGTAATATTATTATTTAAATCAGTGACATCTATGTCGTATAAATGCTACATGTTTAAACTGACATAAATACGAATAACACCTTAGTACTTAATAATATAAGTATACAAAATAGGTGTATACCTATTCAATATCTCTGCTGTTTATAAATATATGAAAAAGTTGTTTAGGGCAAAATTAAACTGTTCGAAGAGGTGAACAAAATGGTAAGAAAAGAAATCTCTTTCCAAGATCATCTTTTTCAATGCTGCAGTACCTATATTTTGTCGACATCCTTGTAGAGAATCAAAAGACAAATTCAACGACCATAAAAACTATACCATTCCAATCATTCAATCTCGAGATACTTTCATTTGAAGATAATAAATATTTTTGTAGTTACTGGATACATGTCAATTTTTAATTCTTAAAACCATCATCTTATGCTATTTATGTTAATTAGTGTTATTGAGTGTAGAATGGAAGAAACTATATTGTTAAATAGAATAACTTTTAAGCTTTAATTGTGCATTGAAGCCAGCGGTCATTACTTTGAGCAGTTGTTATACATAGGTTCATATTCAGATGGAAAATATCTCGAGATTAAATGATCAGAATGAAATGGTTCCTAATGTCGTTGCGTTTGTCTTTTTATATTCTGCAAGGAGATACAGGGTTATCCAAATTAAGTGTCACATCTTCCAACAGCCTTATCGTCACATGATAACCACTTTATTTAGGGCCAAATTGAACAATATGAACGTGGACGATATTTGGTTCCAACAAGACGGTGCCACATGCCACACATCAAAGGAAACAGTTGCTCTGCTGAAGGAAATGTTTAATGGACGCGTAATTTCACGAGGAGGAGACATCAATTGGCTACCGAGATCGTGTGATTTAACACCATTAGACTTTCTTCTATGGGGATTCTTGAAAAGTAAAGTCTACGCTAATAATCCAAAGACTATTGACGAGCTGAAAAACAATATCACAGCCGCCATTAATGAAATTGAATTTCAGTTATGTGAAAATGTAATGGGTCAAACGTATCGGGCTCGTAAAAAAAAGCCGAGGAGGAAACTTGAGCGATATTGTCTTTCATAATTAATGTCATAAGGTAAACTTTGTGTTAAAATAAAGAAACCATACAAATCTCAAATACTTTGCGTTTTATTTCAATTTTAAAATGTGACACTCAATTTGGATAACCCTATAGAAAAATAATCTATAGTATTTAAAAAAACACACATGATTTTTTTTTGAAAGGTCGAAAAAAATGACATTGCAGAGATTTTTCTTCTAATCATTTTGTTCACCTCTTCGAGCAGTTTAATTTTACCCTAAACAGTGTTTTCATATATTTATAAGCAGCGGAGATATTTAGGTGTACCCATTTCCGTGCCCCACCCTATGTACATATTGTATGTATCTACTATTTATATATATCCTACATACCTACTATATGTATAATCTATAGATTCAGTTTTTAGTTCGTCAGAGAACACGAGATAAAATTATTTCAATTTTATTTACGGAATTCTTTATAAAGATTCATTTTATTTAG
>NW_017100159.1:287115-293933 GCF_001263275.1 Habropoda laboriosa | reverse complement strand
GAAAAAACACTAAACATTTAATACTTTATTTATCACGCAAAAAAAAACCTACAACTGTATATTATCACGGATTTAGTTTATATCTAGTACTAACAATAAAACAATACAGTTGTTACATTTTACGAAATATGAAGTGTATAAATTATTATCCGCCAGAAATATGTTATTTCTGGTTAAACCTCCAAATTCTGCGTCTTCAGAGACCGGTATTATGTTTAAGTCTTTGCGAATTTCATCGTTACAAACGTACCATGGAGCATTAACAACTGTTCCAAGAATTGTGGACTGTAACGATTCTAGCTTCGTAATGTGACTTTTGGCAGCCATACCCCAAAGTTGGATTCCATAAGCTTTATGATTGTTTTATATCGCAATATTTTATTTTCGAGTGATAGTTTAGAATGTCTACTGGTGAGCCAGTGCATTTCTTTCCTTTCGAGACTGATTTGTTCGATTTTCTTGTGTATGTGTTGTTTCCAAGTAAGTTTCGAGTCTAGATGTAGTCCTAAATATTTAACTGTTTTGGTTTGTGATACGACGTGGTGATTGAATATGATAGGAGGTGATATGGTTGCATTTATCCGTATTTATAGTTACTTTCCAATGATTTAGCCACTGTTCAAGTGTTTGTATGTGAGTTTGTAATAATTGAAAAGTTTTTGTAGGATCATCGTGAGTAGTTAATATACCTGTGTCAGTAGCAAGTGTGAATAATGTATCTGATCTAGTGGGGATATCGGCTGCATAAAGGTTGTAAAGAGTGGGTCCTAAAACACTGCCCTGGAGAATGCCAGCATTGATTTTATAGATATCAGAGATGCTATCCTGAATTTTGACTAAGTGTTAGGTTTTCTGTAGAAACGGTTTATGGCACGATCGACCGGGAACGGTTATTTTTCAGTTCAGGATTTTCGATTATTTCTTGCACGGGTCTCATTACCTCCTCCGAGGGTCACTAGAATTGCTTTGCTAGATTTTTGGTAATTTGTGTCCCTCGCGCTCAATAGCCTACGAACATACCATAAACCACGAATATGTAACGGTCCGCTTGCCGATCAGTCACCCGGAGGAAATTCCAGATTTTTGGGACCTTCCGCCCACCCCTCGCGACTGTCTCCCACCCTTCCAAGGTGACAGCGCGCTAAGGACGCAGCGTGGAAGGGCGGTAAAGACGATATTAGACACGCTGATTGGCAAATGCAATCGTTAACCATTAACCAATCAGCGTGTCCTAACAAATTCCCTCTCACGGACGTCCGAGACGCGACGTCGGAGAGTGAGTCGTCGAGTAGACGTTCAACCACCACGAACAAGGAGAACCAAGGAGCAACCAGCTCACATCACGCGATACCATAGATCAGTTTTTACAAGTCCCAATCATTTGGGTGGTCCTTCGAACCAGTGTCTAGACGGCACAACATCGTGCAAACATCCACATAGCTCGAAAGTTCATCGCCACAACCACGGGCATTAACACTAAGGAAGTCCTGTTTTCGAGATAAGATTTTATTAAATGATAGAAAGCAATGGGAAAGTTTAGTTTTAATTTACATAACAAGACTTCGTGCCAAACTTTTTCAAACGTTTTTTCTATATCAAGAAATAGAGCAGTGCAATATTGTTTCTGTTCGAGGGCTTCAGTGATCTTATTTATAAGTCGGTGTACTTGTTCGATCGTAGCGTGTTTTTTTTTTGGAAGCCAAACTGATGCGGTGGGGTAAAATTTTTTTGTGTGATGATGTTTTGTATCCTGTTTAGTATTATTCTCTCCAGCATTTTTGACATTATCGCGAGCAATGAAATTGGCTTGTACGATGTAGCCAAGTGTTCGTCCTTCTTGGGCTTATGTATCATATTTATTTGTGCTAGTTTCCAGATTATAGGGAGATATTTGATTCTGAGTGCAGCGTTGAATGTAATTTAGTCGAAACCTGGGCTCTTGCTGATTTTAATATTTGCGATGATTTTATTAACTTGTTTTATTATGGTACATTGTATGTCTTGTAGATCTTCGGCAGTTGTTTCAGTGGGAAGTTGTTTCATTAATTTGAAAAGTTTTATACAGATGTTCGGCGAAGGTTGTGGCTTTATCCTGTGTACTTTTTGCCCAAGTATCATCAGTCTTTGTTATAGGTGGTAGTGGTAGGATGGGTCTTTTCAGCCTTTCAGTGGTTTTCCACAAGGAGTAGTTGATGTTGTCGCAAAGCGAGAATCTAGAGTGCGAGTCTTCATGTACGAATTGAATTCTTCATTACAATAATCTTGTATTAATCGTTTAATTTTCTTGGTAATTGAGTTTAGCTTGCCAGATGTAGTTTAGTTTACGTTTTTGTTTAATTTCCAGTAAAATATATTCCGGATAGGAATTTATGTAGTGTTTATTTACGTTTTGTCCAGTAGCATTCTATTTCTGCAGAGTTTTTTAAACTTACATGACAACCTAAGTTTTTGTCGATATAGGTATGTATTGTTTGAAGAGTATCCGGTCCCTGGTACTGTTGTAGAGAGACGGTGTTTTAGCAATGTTTACAGGTTTGCCTGTGCAATTTAGAATAATCGGTGTATGGTCGAAACTGAGATTAAGACTTGATTCGACTTCAAAGAATGATCGGTTTTAACCCTTTGATTATAGCAGAGTTAATTAAGTCTGGAGTTTTGTCACACGCTGTTGGCCAGTATG
Organism: Habropoda laboriosa; assembly: GCF_001263275.1. Lineage (NCBI taxonomy): Eukaryota > Metazoa > Arthropoda > Insecta > Hymenoptera > Apidae > Habropoda > Habropoda laboriosa. The sequence continues at coordinate 291,253 of NW_017100159.1, read as the reverse complement.
TCGGTTCGTCTGACGAAAGAACATTGAGATGTAATTTTCGGATAGCTTCTTCAAGGATTTTACCTCTTGGTGAGGTCTTTTTGAATCCTCATAACCCGTGTTTAGCGTTATAGTCTCCACCAATGAGAAATCTGTTCCCTAACGACTTAAAAAGTTCGGAGTAGTGTTCCATAATTAGTTTGTGTTTAGGAGAAAAATAGACAGCGGATAGATTGATTGAGCCGTTGGTAGTTTCAATATTTACTGTAGTTGCTTGTAAGTATGTGTGGTTAGTGTTACTATGAAGATGATGTTTGATGTTTTCTTTGATAATTACTGCGGATCCACCATGACCCTTACCAGATGGGTGTTTAGTATCGTAAATCGTATAATGCGGTAGTGTTTATCTGTTGAGTGTGTTTCAGAAATAAGGATTACATCGATATTATTGGTTTGAAGAAAGAGTTTTAATTCTTGACTCCTCTGCTGTAGACTGTTTGTCTGCTGTAGACACTAAACATAGTGTTTATTTGTTGGGTCTGTTGTTGTAATAGTTTGATTTGTTTTAGGAACATGTTTGTTATAAGTTTCGTATTTTTAATTGGTTGTATAGGTAGTTTTTTAATTTCCGAGGTTTCATTGTTTGAATCGTTGTTTTGGTTTGGGAGGTAAGATTTGATTTGTGTTTGTGTTGATAATGCTTGGGCGTAGCTTTTATTAGTTGTATTGATCTGTTGGACTTTATGGTTATTGTTGTGATAAGGGATATGATTTCGTGGAGAGATTTTTGAATTGTCAACTACTGTCTAAGAGCTCGATACACATTTTCTACCTTACCTTCCAAAGGACAGTTGGAGGTTAAGTGCTTATCTGCACATTTTACGCACGCGGGGGTAATTCCTTGTATGGCCGTAGAATTGGCATCTTATGCACTGGGGGATGTCTGCTTTTTAGGCGGTTCAAAAGAAATTACGCTATTTAGTAGCCGATCAATTTTATATATTTCCTTGTTGTTAGCACTAAGTTCTAATTCGATGAAAAAAAAAAAGTGGTAATTGCTGTTTTATATCATATTTAACTATGTTGTTAATTTTTCTCACATTATGATTTAGCTCTTATAATTCTTCAATAATTCTTTTCACATTGATAAGTATGAAAGTTAGCGTTCTTTTCCTTTAAGGATAATACTATTTTACTGTAGGTATCGGTTGTATCGGTTTGGATTTTAACTTGGCTCTTTTGTAGTTGTTTTAATATGTATTTGTTTCCACTGTTTCTTTTAAAAATTCCAGTAGAGGTTCGATGATTTGAGCTTGAATATGAATTTGAGGAGGTTTCGGTTGAGAAGTGTTATTGGTAACGGACTCCAAGTGTTCATCGGTAACTTCAGGTAGCAAACTAAATGGATTTACTAGTGATATATTGTCCGAAAGTCATTTGTCTTGCTATTAGAAGTCTGAGCCCATTATGCATAAATTATCAGGCAATCCAACTTTATGTTTTTGTTATTAACCGGACGGAATTGACTAATTAACTGTTAGTCGGTTTCCATCTCGCGGTCTGTATTAGCATAATGTAATGTATTAGAGTTGTTTCCCACTAGGAATTTTTCTCCAGATTTAACAATTTTTAATTTTAATGTATCTTGTTGTTTTGATTGTGCCATTTAAATGTCTAGGCTTGCCTTGTAGCAAGCTAGGCTGAGTATCCACTCGCAACTGTTATTCGTATACACACGTACGCAGTACACACGTGGGGGAATTACGAGCACCTGAGGCAAACTCATATCTGTTTATATATTTTTATAATTAACTTTAACAAAATTTAAAAATAAAACCAATTTTTAATAGAAAAATCAAACTGTTGCTGTTTGTGATTTCCCAACTGTCGTGTGGTAATCACGAACACTGCTTATTTTTTACAAAAGTCGCATAAACAGCCCCTAGATGTGCTCTATCCATCACTACACTTTTCGTATGTCCATTCGCAGCAATCGTAACACATAATCCATTAGCATTAAACATTAGTATTAAGATAATTATACATGCAAAAGCTATACTTACTTTACTTCCTTCAAAAAATTAGACGAAGACGAGGAGAAATCTTCCATAGTTTTACCTCGATCAGTGTGCGTGTCAATTGTTTTGCATTGGTGATTTAGCATTGCATTCGGTACGAGCGACCATGTGGCAAAAGGAGGAATTGTTCATGCTTTTCTAACACCGTATACATATATGCGAATTCGCAATTACCCCACGTTCGTATTTCCCCGACTCTCCCCTACACGTAAGATGCTTAATCAGTTCTTAAACACGTCCAATTGGGTCGACGTAACGCACAGTGGCAGAATTCGCCGAAATCCTGGCCAAAAGTCAAAAAATTTATTTCAGAGTTTTAAAAATTTATATATTGCATTTCATTTATGCGTTATCAAAGCATAATTTTTCACTAATACCAGCTTTCATTGTTCAATCCTCTTGGTGATATGCGATCTCAAAGTCGTTAGTTTTAGAATGTGATATTTTCATACCAGAATTTTTTACAGCTGTAATAGAGGGGAATACAAGACCTATACATTTTTTTTCTTCTACTAAGGAAATAGTTATCGTTCAAGCGCGATCAAGCGACCATTCTTGTTTTAACGTAAACTTTGAAGGTTCCTGAAGAAGGTCCCGTTGCATTTTTCTGCGGTATTTTGCAGTCTGTTGAGTTATTGTTATTTCTTTGCCGTCCGCACCGAGTATGCGGTAGCACCTGGATGGCATAGAATCGGAATATCGTGTTTGTTTGTTTGACTAGTATGCCTAACTTTATACTTAAATGGCCCTGTTTATTTAATAGGTAGTACATTTACAGCATAGGATTAGAAATATGAAACAGGCAGAGTACATTAATTTTCATTTACTCAGCGACAACAATAGACAGCGACGCACACTTAACAAATATTAAGGAACAACTGAAATAGGAAGTATTTTATATTTTTATACACAATATTTAACATTAATAGAATATATTTTAAAGTCATATTACTGCAATTTAGTAGGATAACCTCTCTTGAGGAGAAAATTGAAGCAGGGGAAGCAGAAGAAGCAGAATATAATTAGTTAATATTCTATAATAGATATTAAGAAACAATTAAAATAGATAAATACAATATACATTCTTACACTTATAAGTATTTATCATCACTTCTATATTTGGTCAAAATTGTTTTTATACTTAATATTTAACATCCAAATAGTACATTATCATTTTAACAACATATTGTTGCAATTTAGTACGACAATTTTATCTTGAAGAGGAGGAGGATGAAGAAGAAGAAGAGGAAGCAGAAGGAAAAGAATATAATTAATTAATATTTTATAATAAATGTGCGATAAGTTTTCTTAGATTTAGAAATATGACTTTTGGCCAGGATTTCGACGAAATCTGACACTGTGTGACAGTTTAAACGAGACTGCGTCTTAAGTAAAAAAATTAAATTAGAGAGTACAATTTTTCGATTTGCACAAAGTGCATAATAAAGGCAAAATATGAGAATATATTTCTTTCTAAAAGTACAAAAATATGTGCACTGTCTATAAGCTAAATTAATTTTTTCTTATCAATTTCGACCTTTTGTAAGAGTACTTCAACGATCTTAATATCATCTATAACATTTGAAAGTAAACAATACGGAATTGTATTAAAAGCGTATTAATAATCATTGTAATCATAAAAAAATGATCTGAAAAAACGACAAATTCTGTTTGTCATGTTAGACTTTGAAATCATTTAAATTGTCTTTCACACATTTCTTTTTATGTTTTTAAATTTAATTGTAAGAGAGAGATACAGTTTTTCTGTTCATGATGGCTCACTCTATAGAATATAATTTTTTTTTATACAGATAACATATTCACATTCTTCGTATTGTCACATGCGTAATAGACGCCGCTTGGGTTGTTCGGCCGTACCGACGAGCCGAACAATAACATCGGTATTTTCAATAGACAGCACCTTCTAAAAAGCGAGGTCTTAGCCGGCACGGGCAAATTACTTTATTACACCAAAAATTCGACCACTCTCACACCTGGACACCACATGCCCTAAGCAATAAAACAGACCTTCGACATCGTCAATTTTCAGACAAGCAATATAACAAATGTAAGAACAAATT
>NW_017100159.1:280565-286076 GCF_001263275.1 Habropoda laboriosa | reverse complement strand
AGCCACTTCAAACGAATACTAAAAAACCATGCTTTTTATTCACTTTATAATATTCTTTAGAAATTTTCGAAGCAGAATAAATAATGCTTGAGTAATTTAACAGAGTACTTCTTTAAACTACTTACTTCGTAAAAACTTATTTCCCTCTTGTGAAATGAAATAAATTTATGAGGATGAATATGTTTTTTAGTGTGTTTTAAATCTTTTCTATGGAAAATACCACAGTAGAAAACTTACAATAATCTTATAAATTATGAAATTTATAAAGATATTCTTATAGATTATAGTAGAAAAGAGATAGTAGTGCAGAAAAAACATCATTTTCGTCGTTCGCAGAATTTTCCCAAGTATCATATGTAACAATTATCCTTGTATAATAGTATGAGTTAAGTTACCCTTGATGTACCCTGGTTTCTCCTCGTTTATCTTTCTTAGCGTATCTTAAAAAATAATATCTCGAATGAATTTAGAAAGTCATCTTTTGTTACAAAATTCTTTAATAATATTTTTATTTAAAAAAAAATGCAGAAAGTAAATATACTGGGTATCCAGTTATTCAGTGGATTTCTCTAATTAGAGAGGTAAAATGAAGAAAAACATGTTGTGTATACATGATGTGACATGATCATTGATGTCAGAAACCGATACTTGATGAGATAATGAAGTCTTCGACTTCAATAGTGTGCACACGGTATATGTACTTACCTCTATTTACTCTATTCCTTGCCTGCTGAATATAATGGAGAATCGTTATCCTAAGTTTCGTGATTAGACGAAATTTTCATGTAACTATTTTTTGTAGTTGTTTAAGAACATTTTATGTCTCTTTCTTTTCTCTTTTTTGAGGAAATTCTCATGAAAGACATTTTGTGGCATTTGAGGCATGGTGTACTAGAATTATTTGAAGACGATTTCTTCATTTATCCTTGACCTTTATCACAAAAGCATGCTACTGACGATGCAAGAATGGCGTGACGAACAGATAATAGGTAATTCTTTTTATTCAAATGAGTATCTTTTTCTGTGACTAAAGTAATTTCATCTTTCGACTTTCACAGTGCCATTTTGCACCATAGTTCTTAAAGTTTTATCGTTTCAATTCTTCTCTAATCTCCATACTTTTTACAAACCGCACGCTATCGTGTAAAAATCTTCTCAAGAAACACTGTTCAACACTGTTTAAAAAATTAAAACCTTTTTTAAAATCTGCAATATCCATTGAGTGACCCCTTTTAGAGTTCGTCGGTAGCAGAATTGTTCTATCACCCGTAGTTTTTGAAAAATCTGAGTTTTTGTAAAAACACACGATTTTGGGCAAAAATGAGGTATTAGGATAACTGTACCTAAAATAGAACAGCACCTAATATCTTGGTAAATAAGTAACAAAATCAATCGGCAATTGTGTAAAATATTTCATTAAAAACAAAAGGCAATCATATTGACTTTGAGCTTTAGTTGCAAGTCTATCGTTGAATGCAAAGTTGATTGTTGTATGAAAGGGTATAAAAGTTTTTGAGAGACGAGATAAGTAGTGAAATTGTTTAGTGAAGATAAGATAAAAAAATATTACTTTTGCATGATTTATCATTAAACGTGTTTGTTTTTGAGCCTTCAAAAGAAATTTATCCTTCAATTTTTCTTCTTCTTAGTAGAATATTATTTTTCTGTCGAAGTACGTACATATGTACCTAATATGGAACACGTTGAATTTCCATATTGAATGCATATTCCTTGTTAATTTTATATAGTATTATATTATATTTTTACCATTATAAGTACATTATATTATTGTACTTGTTACGGCGTATGCTTCGGTCCTCACACGGAGCAGTATGTCGGGTAATTGACAGGATCAGGTGGAACATGCGACGTATGAAGATACGCCGGACTCCACGTATGAAAGGGTGTAAGGACTTCGCGTGTCGTAATATTTTATACAGGGTGAGTCACCTAAGACAAGCCACCTGAATAACTTCTACATTTTTTGAGATAGGAAGAAATCCTTCAGACAAAAATTGTTTAGTTTCGAGGGGCCCATTACGTGGTGTACATAACTTTTTTTCAGGTGGAGGTGCTTAGGAGATTTGAAGGTCAACTTAGTTTTCTTTAAAGGGAACCACATATTTTTGAACTCCTACGATTCTAGCGCTTCTCGAGACAATTTCAACGACTATAGTCATTCAAGGTCATAAACGTAAAAAAGGATGAAAAATATAATATGAATTATATGAATTATATATTATATTTAATATTATTCTATGCTCGAAAGGGACTATTGCTCGCGTTCCGACAAGCAGAGTAACGTTCTGGTGAAAAACTGATCCCCAGAGCATCAAAAATCAGGCCCTTATATACCCCAAAAATTGTGGGTTTTGGTGGTGAGGACGTTAGATTTTCCTGGGAATGGAATCGAGTATGCGGTGGCACCTGGATGGCATAGAATCGGAATACTATCGTGTTTTGTTTGACTAGTATGCCTAACTTTATACTTAAATGGCCCTGTTTATTTAATAGGTAGTACATTTACAGCATAGGATTAGAAATATGAAACAGGCAGAGTACATTAATTTTCATTTACTCAGCGACAACAATAGACAGCGACGCACACTTAACAAATATTAAGGAACAACTGAAATAGGAAGTATTTTATATTTTTATACACAATATTTAACATTAATAGAATATATTTTAAAGTCATATTACTGCAATTTAGTAGGATAACCTCTCTTGAGGAGAAAATTGAAGCAGGGGAAGCAGAAGAAGCAGAATATAATTAGTTAATATTCTATAATAGATATTAAGAAACAATTAAAATAGATAAATACAATATACATTCTTACACTTATAAGTATTTATCATCACTTCTATATTTGGTCAAAATTGTTTTTATACTTAATATTTAACATCCAAATAGTACATTATCATTTTAACAACATATTGTTGCAATTTAGTACGACAATTTTATCTTGAAGAGGAGGAGGATGAAGAAGAAGAAGAGGAAGCAGAAGGAAAAGAATATAATTAATTAATATTTTATAATAAATGTGCGATAAGTTTTCTTAGATTTAGAAATATGACTTTTGGCCAGGATTTCGACGAAATCTGACACTGTGTGACAGTTTAAACGAGACTGCGTCTTAAGTAAAAAAATTAAATTAGAGAGTACAATTTTTCGATTTGCACAAAGTGCATAATAAAGGCAAAATATGAGAATATATTTCTTTCTAAAAGTACAAAAATATGTGCACTGTCTATAAGCTAAATTAATTTTTTCTTATCAATTTCGACCTTTTGTAAGAGTACTTCAACGATCTTAATATCATCTATAACATTTGAAAGTAAACAATACGGAATTGTATTAAAAGCGTATTAATAATCATTGTAATCATAAAAAAATGATCTGAAAAAACGACAAATTCTGTTTGTCATGTTAGACTTTGAAATCATTTAAATTGTCTTTCACACATTTCTTTTTGTGTTTTTAAATTTAATTGTAAGAGAGAGATACAGTTTTTCTGTTCATGATGGCTCACTCTATAGAATATAATTTTTTTTTATACAGATAACATATTCACATTCTTCGTATTGTCACATGCGTAATAGACGCCGCTTGGGTTGTTCGGCCGTACCGACGAGCCGAACAATAACATCGGTATTTTCAATAGACAGCACCTTCTAAAAAGCGAGGTCTTAGCCGGCACGGGCAAATTACTTTATTACACCAAAAATTCGACCACTCTCACACCTGGACACCACATGCCCTAAGCAATAAAACAGACCTTCGACATCGTCAATTTTCAGACAAGCAATATAACAAATGTAAGAACAAATTCCCCACTTTCACACCACCAGCAGACACACCCCAAACACACCGAAAAAACCAATCACCACACACTTCCACCACTTACGACAATTTTCATACCACCAATCACAACAAACACGTAGTTTATAGAATAGCGAACACCACAATTTTCCTATCAGTAAGCCTAGACATTTCGCGCTCTGCACAACGTTCATTCACAAATATACATCTATCATATATACAAATAATAATCTACCTTTCGAGCACTACCTGAGTCCCCTATCCCGAGTAGATTCCTTAAATGGTCTGACTCAAAAAGAGGGACAATTATCGGTTTCGCAACAAACATATCGCACAAACAGGCTACTTAGTAATTTTATTTATTAAATCAGTGTGTTCTGTTAAATTGGTGCATATGAAACGTCGTTTTTTGATTCTTCAAAAAATAATATAAATCAACAAAATAATTTCCACAGGTTTCTATACAGTTCCTCTGCAATTTAAAAAATTCTTTGAACGCTGCTTTTAGAGTGTCTTCATTTCGGAATAATTTATTTATTTAAAAAGTGAGTATTTCTTACCATCTGCTGTTAATTGAAGGTATTCGAAACTTCCAAAATTCTTTACATAAGTAGTGAAATAAAAATTCAGACTCGTCTCTGAGACGAGTATTCGATATTGGTAATAGAATCTGAAACGATAGAATTTTTTTGTAGGATATTACAAGGGCTGATTTTGTTACCAAGAATATTACAGTTATTAACATTTGTCTTTAACTAATTCATAACGAGGACACGAACATTTTGCCATTTCGAATAAATGTTCATTTCTAAAGTTTAGGCTCTGCTTTCGGTTTATTATAGCAGCTTAATTTATTTTGTAAAATGAAAAGTTAACATTATATTTCGTATTTTTACATTGTATTAATTTCCTCTCATTTCAACATATTTTGCAATAGAGGCCATGCTAGAACAACAGTTCACCAAAATTATCTTTTTTCTTTAATACACTGTATTATAATTTCCGTTCCTAAAAGTACTAAACTACTAAATTTGTTAATTAAAATATACAACGCTTGGTTTCGTTTCTTTTTTAAGTTAAAGCTTTCTATACGTTCAATTGAATCTGTATAAAATTACCGATATTTCACGCTTGTTTGTATATCTTCATTTCGTTTGAGCAAAATTTCTTCCAGTTTCTGCAGTTGAAATGTTCGATTCTATGATTTCAAGTAAGGTACTCGTGGCAAAAGTGTTGAATTTAATCTTCACAATACACTCGATCCAACGCGCGAGTACTACTCTGATCGTTCGAAGTTACCAATTGGAAATTTTTGAAATTCACAATTGATGGTACTTGTATGTTGGAAGTACGAACGGAATGCAAAATTCTTCCGCCGGCCAACGTGGCTTTTAAAGCGGAAATCTCATTTTAGTGTCGCGACCACGTGCGCGGTATAAAGAATTCATACCGGAAACCACTTTGCATCCTACTTTCTGGATGGTTACATGGGCAACGTTCGATGAGTGGCGCATTTCATCCTTCATTTCCGAATAGATGTGAAAAAAGGAAGGCATATATTGCATTCGTTTATGATGGAATATTCAATTTCAACGTTGATTTCAGTTTAGATCAAATAAATTTATGTATAATAAATAAATATTGCAATTTTAGTAAAATTAAATATATAACAAAATAAATATTGAGAT
>NW_017100159.1:277295-278759 GCF_001263275.1 Habropoda laboriosa | reverse complement strand
AAGTTGCAGCACCAAAAATTAAAAGAAAATCTTGGGACAAGATTCCAGAGAAATGAAAAATATTTGTTTATTTGTCTTTTTTATTTACATAAATATTCATTTTTCATAGTAGAATTAAAGTTTTTTGAGATTTCTTTACTTTCCTAGGCGTTCCATATTAGGTGCTACTTTTTCAACTCGTAGCGTTTGACTTTTTTTACATTTTTTACCATGACTTCATGACATTTAAACTTTTACACAGCTAACTTACATTAACATACGAATATCTATTAATTTTGTCGTGTTTTAAGGTTAGTTTCATTAAAAAAAAAAGCAAGTCTCTGTGCTTGGCAAACTTTTAAAATCAGGTGTTCCACATTAAGTACAGTTACCCTACGCAAAAACTAAAACCGCTAAAAAGTTCAATTTAGCTTTAAAAGATAGAGGGTGTTCTGAATATATCAGTTTATACAGTTATCAAATTTAACAATAAATTACCTTATGTGGCATGTCGTTCAATTCGTCTCAACAAATGCTATCGTACTATGAAAACAAAAAATATATATGGTTGCATTTAAAAGAACAAACTGGACATTGAAATTTGCCCCCACTACTAGACCTGGAAAAAATAATTTACACCCTTCGTACCAAACAACTTTTTTTTAAAATAATTTTTTGATAGGTTCAGTCCCTCACAAAATATGTCAATTTTTTAGGATAAAGAAAACACCCTGTGTATCTATACAGTCATAAAAATATTCAATTGTCAAATAACCATAAAATTCAAGTGTTGCGAGCGATACGATTCTGATCGATCCTAGACTCGCTCAGGCTCAGCTTCGAATTAACGATTCTCATTCTCGTTGATACAATATCATTATCTCATGATCTCGTGATCTCGTTTCTGTCGTCTGTTATCTATCGTTTTTCTATCGTCTCTGTATCGTGTCGAGCCGTCGTTCGACTCGCGTTTTATACCTCGCCAAAGGATCGTCACCGAAAATCCTCGAACGGGGATTTTAAATTTCCGTCGATAACGAACTGATTTTCGACGGTCGATCACCTGGCGAGGTTGATGCCCCGATGAACAAGTAGATTCCTTAAATGGTCTGACTCAAAAAGAGGGACAATTATCGGTTTCGCAACAAACATCATATCAACAAGTATCATATTTTTGTATAAGTACAATTGTTTTTATATCTGATGTACATATCCTACATAGCATATTGAAAAAAAAAAAAAAATAAATACTACTTCTATGTATTCAATTTTTCTTCTAAAGCAACATTGATTAAGTTTCATTTATTAAATTTTAAAAGTCACATTTGATTCAGTTAACGTTGTTACATAAAGCTTATCGTTAGTCATCATAGTGACGAATATTGCTATCTTATATTTACCTACTCTTACTAAACTTTCACCGCGCTTTTATGACCGACTGCTGAGACAGTTAGTATTTTCAATCTTGTAATATCTAACTAATAA
>NW_017100159.1:269634-273125 GCF_001263275.1 Habropoda laboriosa | reverse complement strand
GTCACGACAGTGAATCGGAGCGAGAAGACAATGCGATATCATCAGCAGCCTTGACAGTTGCCGGCTACCTCACGCGACTCAAACACTCGCCAGGTTGTTGCCAGTGTACATTTGTTTGGGCTCGGATGTTATGGTGTAAAAGCTATCATGCTCGCACCGTCGCGAGCCAGCAAAAGAGTGAAGCCGGCAACTGTCGTAATATAAGAAATAAAAATAAGACTTCTTAAATTAGGTTGATTAGGCGACCGTGATCCCGAATTGTTCCGTTACGGACGGAACACCATTCGAATTTCCCGAACAGTCGATCTACGTTGCCGATGACGGGTCCCGATACGACCCCTTCTACAGGGTATGGCGGTGAGACACAACCCCAGGTATAATTCACAGTACACGTTTCATTCGATGCAAAGGAAGACTTTCTGAACTCAGAACAACTCACTGAACAATTTTAAAGATACTGAAGGCAAAAGACTGACTAAAACGATGTAGGGAAGACTGGGGAGGGTTGATACATTTTTGAAAGAAAAGATTGTGTAAACGAAACCAAATAATATTTTAATAATATTTTTGTATATTTACACTACCATCCATAAGTATTTGCATCATTGAGTAAGCTATGTAACAACGTCAAACATATTGTAGTTATTTCGCGTGAAAGCAAAGTCTAAGAAGGTTAGTACAACAGTCTATCAAACACTGTGACAGTTAAACAATGTAATAGAATATTATTAAGCGTACAAAGTAACATTTGACGAAATACTTCTGTAATCATTGTGTACCACCTTCATCCTTTTGCATCAGTTTTTAAAATCCTTAATATTTAAAGCGTCAAACAGCGTTATTTTAAAATTGGGCCAAACGACTTGAGTTTTTTTGAGAAGTTAGAAAGATTAGTTTACTAGATGTCGTGTACAAAAAATTTTGAAAAGATTGCAGTTTATGGGAATCGCGAAGAAAACTGTAAAGGTCACTGTTTACAACTTTTTTATCTAGGCTTGTGATGAAAATTTAAAACATACAGCCACTTCAAACGAATACTAAAAAACCATGCTTTTTATTCACTTTATAATATTCTTTAGAAATTTTCGAAGCAGAATAAATAATGCTTGAGTAATTTAACAGAGTACTTCTTTAAACTACTTACTTCGTAAAAACTTATTTCCCTCTTGTGAAATGAAATAAATTTATGAGGATGAATATGTTTTTTAGTGTGTTTTAAATCTTTTCTATGGAAAATACCACAGTAGAAAACTTACAATAATCTTATAAATTATGAAATTTATAAAGATATTCTTATAGATTATAGTAGAAAAGAGATAGTAGTGCAGAAAAAACATCATTTTCGTCGTTCGCAGAATTTTCCCAAGTATCATATGTAACAATTATCCTTGTATAATAGTATGAGTTAAGTTACCCTTGATGTACCCTGGTTTCTCCTCGTTTATCTTTCTTAGCGTATCTTAAAAAATAATATCTCGAATGAATTTAGAAAGTCATCTTTTGTTACAAAATTCTTTAATAATATTTTTATTTAAAAAAAAATGCAGAAAGTAAATATACTGGGTATCCAGTTATTCAGTGGATTTCTCTAATTAGAGAGGTAAAATGAAGAAAAACATGTTGTGTATACATGATGTGACATGATCATTGATGTCAGAAACCGATACTTGATGAGATAATGAAGTCTTCGACTTCAATAGTGTGCACACGGTATATGTACTTACCTCTATTTACTCTATTCCTTGCCTGCTGAATATAATGGAGAATCGTTATCCTAAGTTTCGTGATTAGACGAAATTTTCATGTAACTATTTTTTGTAGTTGTTTAAGAACATTTTATGTCTCTTTCTTTTCTCTTTTTTGAGGAAATTCTCATGAAAGACATTTTGTGGCATTTGAGGCATGGTGTACTAGAATTATTTGAAGACGATTTCTTCATTTATCCTTGACCTTTATCACAAAAGCATGCTACTGGCGATGCAAGAATAGCGTGACGAACAGATAATCGGTAATTCTTTTTATTCAAATGAGTATCTTTTTCTGTGACTAAAGTAATTTCATCTTTCGACTTTCACAGTGCCATTTTGCACCATAGTTCTTAAAGTTTTATCGTTTCAATTCTTCTCTAATCTCCATACTTTTTACAAACCGCACGCTATCGTGTAAAATTCTTCTCAAGAAACACTATTCAACACTGTTTAAAAAATTAAAACCTTTTTTAAAATCTGTAATATCCATTGAGTGACCCTTTTAGAGTTCGTCGGTAGCAGAATTGTTCTATCACCCGTAGTTTTTGAAAAATCTGAGTTTTTGTAAAAACACACGATTTTGGGCAAAAATGAGGTATTAGGATAACTGTACTTAAAATGGAACAACACCTAATATCTTGGTAAATAAGTAACAAAATCAATCGGCAATTGTGTAAAATATTTCATTAAAAACAAAAGGCAATCATATTGACTTTGAGCTTTAGTTGCAAGTCTATCGTTGAATGCAAAGTTGATTGTTGTATGAAAGGGTATAAAAGTTTTTGAGAGACGAGATAAGTAGTGAAATTGTTTAGTGAAGATAAGATAAAAAAATATTACTTTTGCATGATTTATCATTAAACGTGTTTGTTTTTGAGCCTTCAAAAGAAATTTATCCTTCAATTTTTCTTCTTCTTAGTAGAATATTATTTTTCTGTCGAAGTACGTACATATGTACCTAATATGGAACACGTTGAATTTCCATATTGAATGCATATTCCTTGTTAATTTTATATAGTATTATATTATATTTTTACCATTATAAGTACATTATATTATTGTACTTGTTACGGCGTATGCTTCGGTCCTCACACGGAGCAGTATGTCGGGTAATTGACAGGATCAGGTGGAACATGCGACGTATGAAGATACGCCGGACTCCACGTATGAAAGGGTGTAAGGACTTCGCGTGTCGTAATATTTTATACAGGGTGAGTCACCTAAGACAAGCCACCTGAATAACTTCTACATTTTTTGAGATAGGAAGAAATCCTTCAGACAAAAATTGTTTAGTTTCGAGGGGCCCATTACGTGGTGTACATAACTTTTTTTCAGGTGGAGGTGCTTAGGAGATTTGAAGGTCAACTTAGTTTTCTTTAAAGGGAACCACATATTTTTGAACTCCTACGATTCTAGCGCTTCTCGAGACAATTTCAACGACTATAGTCATTCAAGGTCATAAACGTAAAAAAGGATGAAAAATATAATATGAATTATATGAATTATATATTATATTTAATATTATTCTATGCTCGAAAGGGACTATTGCTCGCGTTCCGACAAGCAGAGTAACGTTCTGGTGAAAAACTGATCCCCAGAGCATCAAAAATCAGGCCCTTATATACCCCAAAAATTGTGGGTTTTGGTGGTGAGGACGTTAGATTTTCCTGGGAATGGAATGCGCTCGTTTGCCCTATATCTAGGACTTTTTAGGGGCGGTGTAAGATAGACTAAACACTCGGC
>NW_017100159.1:264966-268841 GCF_001263275.1 Habropoda laboriosa | reverse complement strand
ATATGTATATATAACTTATCCGGCCAAAAATTTCAAAAAAAAAAATTTGGCAGTTAATGGGTTAAATCTCGATGAAGGAAAGCACCTTCCACACGGAAAAAGAGTTTTGCGAGAAGACCTTTATGCCGACGATCTTTCGACGGGCGCGAGCACGCGAGAGGAGGTTATCGCGATTAGAGACGATCTTGTTAAATTATGCGACAGAGGTAATTTCAAACTACGACAATGGACTGCAAACGACCCTACGCTGGTCGACTCCTTAGACGACAAGACGAACGCCACGCATTTACGACTTGACCTGGACAGCGCTACAAAGACTCTCGGCCTAGGTTGGAATCCGAAACAGGATGCGATAGTTCATGACATGAAACAATTTGAAAACAGCACGCGAAATTTTCACCCTCGAGAGACACTCTTTGAGAACACGCCTAAAGGTACACTTGTAGAAACACGGTTAGATAGACAAACGCGTCCACGTACACAATTCAACCGTTTGTTTAGTGAATAATACATTAATTGTTAATTCGAAAACGTGTTGCGATTTACTTCCTCTAAATAAGACTCACCCTGCCGCGAGTCAGCGTTTCCAAACATCGGCACGAAGGTGTAACCGGAATTTACGACCCCGGGAAATTCGAACGAAGAATTACTACAATATTTAAACACTTAATCGAAAGGATGCTACTATTAGTTCAAGCGGTCATATCCGCACGAGGCGGATATATCGACGAAAAGAAGATATAAGATTAAATATATACTTTTTGGTCAGATTTTTAACATACAATTTGTAGGACATATTTTTGACATTATATACATATAACATATCAATTTTATTTCATAATATAGGTCACTTCCTCCTATAAAATTGCCCACATCTCAATTTGTCTAACAATAAGTGTGACTTATGGACGGGAGTGTATATACGGTGTTTATAAACTGGTTTCCTAAAAGGTGTAATTTGGAAAATATACTAAATGTCCGAATATTTTTGTAACACAGAAATCGAGTATTATTCGAGTATTATTATATAAATGTAAATAAACTTTATGTTTTTGTTAACTGCAGTAGATAACACATCGAATGAAAAAAAAAAAATGAATTTGTTTCCTCTATAAATAATTGAGATATAGATCGATTTATTCAAGCGTACCCTAATGTCCGAATATTTTCGTTACGCACTGTATGTAAGATGTACACTACCGCCCATAAGTATTTGGACACCCTATAAAACGGAATAACTTTTTTAAAATTGGGCCAAACGACTTGAGTTTTTTTGAGAAGTTAGAAAGATTAGTTTACTAGATGTCGTGTACAAAAAATTTTGAAAAGATTGCAGTTTATGGGAATCGCGAAGAAAACTGTAAAGGTCACTGTTTACAACTTTTTTATCTAGGCTTGTGATGAAAATTTAAAACATACATTTTGTAGATCTATGTGAATTATATACGTGCTGAAAATTTCATCGAAATCGGTTAATGTTGTTATGTAATAAATGTTGTATGTAAATAAATAACCTATAACTAATAAATCTGAAGATTCTTACATCTTTCGACGCCTATCGCTTGTTTCTCCATCTACCGATTTCGATGAAATTTTCAGCGCATCTTTTCTATGGAAAATACCACAGTAGAAAACTTACAATAATCTTATAAATTATGAAATTTATAAAGATATTCTTATAGATTATAGTAGAAAAGAGATAGTAGTGCAGAAAAAACATCATTTTCGTCGTTCGCAGAATTTTCCCAAGTATCATATGTAACAATTATCCTTGTATAATAGTATGAGTTAAGTTACCCTTGATGTACCCTGGTTTCTCCTCGTTTATCTTTCTTAGCGTATCTTAAAAAATAATATCTCGAATGAATTTAGAAAGTCATCTTTTGTTACAAAATTCTTTAATAATATTTTTATTTAAAAAAAAATGCAGAAAGTAAATATACTGGGTATCCAGTTATTCAGTGGATTTCTCTAATTAGAGAGGTAAAATGAAGAAAAACATGTTGTGTATACATGATGTGACATGATCATTGATGTCAGAAACCGATACTTGATGAGATAATGAAGTCTTCGACTTCAATAGTGTGCACACGGTATATGTACTTACCTCTATTTACTCTATTCCTTGCCTGCTGAATATAATGGAGAATCGTTATCCTAAGTTTCGTGATTAGACGAAATTTTCATGTAACTATTTTTTGTAGTTGTTTAAGAACATTTTATGTCTCTTTCTTTTCTCTTTTTTGAGGAAATTCTCATGAAAGACATTTTGTGGCATTTGAGGCATGGTGTACTAGAATTATTTGAAGACGATTTCTTCATTTATCCTTGACCTTTATCACAAAAGCATGCTACTGGCGATGCAAGAATAGCGTGACGAACAGATAATCGGTAATTCTTTTTATTCAAATGAGTATCTTTTTCTGTGACTAAAGTAATTTCATCTTTCGACTTTCACAGTGCCATTTTGCACCATAGTTCTTAAAGTTTTATCGTTTCAATTCTTCTCTAATCTCCATACTTTTTACAAACCGCACGCTATCGTGTAAAAATCTTCTCAAGAAACACTGTTCAACACTGTTTAAAAAATTAAAACCTTTTTTAAAATCTGCAATATCCATTGAGTGACCCCTTTTAGAGTTCGTCGGTAGCAGAATTGTTCTATCACCCGTAGTTTTTGAAAAATCTGAGTTTTTGTAAAAACACACGATTTTGGGCAAAAATGAGGTATTAGGATAACTGTACCTAAAATAGAACAGCACCTAATATCTTGGTAAATAAGTAACAAAATCAATCGGCAATTGTGTAAAATATTTCATTAAAAACAAAAGGCAATCATATTGACTTTGAGCTTTAGTTGCAAGTCTATCGTTGAATGCAAAGTTGATTGTTGTATGAAAGGGTATAAAAGTTTTTGAGAGACGAGATAAGTAGTGAAATTGTTTAGTGAAGATAAGATAAAAAAATATTACTTTTGCATGATTTATCATTAAACGTGTTTGTTTTTGAGCCTTCAAAAGAAATTTATCCTTCAATTTTTCTTCTTCTTAGTAGAATATTATTTTTCTGTCGAAGTACGTACATATGTACCTAATATGGAACACGTTGAATTTCCATATTGAATGCATATTCCTTGTTAATTTTATATAGTATTATATTATATTTTTACCATTATAAGTACATTATATTATTGTACTTGTTACGGCGTATGCTTCGGTCCTCACACGGAGCAGTATGTCGGGTAATTGACAGGATCAGGTGGAACATGCGACGTATGAAGATACGCCGGACTCCACGTATGAAAGGGTGTAAGGACTTCGCGTGTCGTAATATTTTATACAGGGTGAGTCACCTAAGACAAGCCACCTGAATAACTTCTACATTTTTTGAGATAGGAAGAAATCCTTCAGACAAAAATTGTTTAGTTTCGAGGGGCCCATTACGTGGTGTACATAACTTTTTTTCAGGTGGAGGTGCTTAGGAGATTTGAAGGTCAACTTAGTTTTCTTTAAAGGGAACCACATATTTTTGAACTCCTACGATTCTAGCGCTTCTCGAGACAATTTCAACGACTATAGTCATTCAAGGTCATAAACGTAAAAAAGGATGAAAAATATAATATGAATTATATGAATTATATATTATATTTAATATTATTCTATGCTCGAAAGGGACTATTGCTCGCGTTCCGACAAGCAGAGTAACGTTCTGGTGAAAAACTGATCCCCAGAGCATCAAAAATCAGGCCCTTATATACCCCAAAAATTGTGGGTTTTGGTGGTGAGGACGTTAGATTTTCCTGGGAATGGAATGCGCTCGTTTGCCCTATATCTAGGACTTTTTAGGGGCGGTGTAAGATAGACTAAACACTCGGC
>NW_017100159.1:256367-262813 GCF_001263275.1 Habropoda laboriosa | reverse complement strand
TGACATAGATCTGCAAAACTTATTTTTTAAATTTTCATTACGAGCTCAGATAAAAAAGTTGTAAAACGTGACCTTTACAATTTTCTTCGCGATTCCCACAAACTGAAATTTTTTCAAAATTTTATGTACACATCATCTAGTATACTAATCTTTCTAACTTCTCAAAAAAAAACTCAAGTCGTTTGGCCCAATTTTTAAAAAGTTATTCCGTTTTACAGGGTGTCCAAATACTTGTGGACGGTAGTGTATATTCAACATCCTATTCTTTAACAAAAGCAAATATAAATGTTTTAAACTTAGGCAGAAACTGTATTAAAAAAATGTTATTTCTTAAATGATGTAAAATGTTTCAAGCCTCGCACCTGAGGGAGGGTTGATACATAATAATGGGAGATATGAGACGAAAAACAAAGCAGTCTATTTCGTATAAATTTCACAATGAAACATCTTTGTTTGAATGTTTAATCCAGCACATTGTGTGTGGCACATTTGACATTGAATCCAATGTTCATTTAGTTTCGAACGTTTGAATATAAAGAGTTGCAATAAATGCAAGCCGCATCTTCATTTTCGCCTACGCTCTCAATATCTGTATCTGTATCTGTGTGTTATTTCCTTCTATTACTGATAGATCGGGGTTATTATTCTGCAAGTAATTTTTCTTCTTCGTTTGTAAATATTTGGGATGGTACGAAATTTGGATAAAAAACTGTATTTTTGTTATTTTTATATTTAATTATGTATCTAGATAATGTCATTTTATCAATTTTGTACTTTTTAGCCGTTGTCCTTATTTTCATTAATACCTTCAAGTACAGCATTTTTAATATCATCCGGTGAATTCATTTGACGACCCTTAGACTTCCATTTAAACGGCATCTATTAAAATATATGTAAGAGTAAAGAATTACAAGCACTTGGAATAACTGATTTTTAAAGTGACGTTGGTTCGCTGGTCGATGGTTGGGTACAATAATGTGTAGGCCGCTGCCCTTTTTCCCGTTTTTATACGCTTCTTCAGCCGTTAGGGCCCTGCAGGGGGTGGGGTGGGGGTGCAGCCTGCGCTGCTCCTTGTCTAGGGCCCCCTGCGGCTCGGGTTCCGCGGTCGTTGCCTAGGCGCGTCGCACAATGCCTTACATATACAAATTTTGTTTGCTGAAGAATATCTATTACAGTTTACGTAAGGTTAAATTACTTTGGGGAGGTATGATACATGTATTAAACCTCCCTTGAAGGTATGCCTCATGCCTCCCCAAATGTAGAATTTTAAAACAATAATTCTAGCAACACTTAACCTTAACTTGAAAGCAACGAGAGTTGTCACATATGTGTAATATTGAGTGTATTTTCACGTAAAGTCAATAATATTTCATCAAAATCAGTACACAGTGACAAAAACCTTATATAAATGAAGTAAAAACTTACGTTTCTCAGCACGAAAATGCACTTCCTTTAATAAAATAATTTCAGGTTAATAAATTTGCTTAAAACAATCGTAACCTGACGTGATCTACAAAGAGCAGTCTGTGCTGAGGTGCAGGCTTCTCTTTTGTATTTTAGGTGGGAAATATAAAAATGTATCAATCCTCCCCAGTCTCCCCTACATATAGCAAACCAGATTTTTTCCTGATTGCATGGAGTGTACATACACTGTTTATATTTCGAAAGAGTGCCTGCGATAAGAACTGTTACTTCTTCGTCTTCGCTAAACCTCACAAAATTATATTATTTTCCTGTCTCGAACTGTCCTTCAAGAGTATTGAACAATGAATTTCTAAAAGCAAAACCTACATGATACTCAAATAGACTTCGCGTTGTTTTCAAATATTGTTTAATGAGTATTAAATATTGCCATATTAGGAAAAGTGTTCTAAATCTTGCAAAATCATAATAATAAAAATCTTGTAAGTTCATAAACAATTATGTTTGTTTTTTAACGGATTTACCTTAAGAAGGCATACCTACATACTCACGCATTTAACTTCGAAATTATTTAAAACTGAGAGTGATCGCGAAATGTTCTTCATAATGATGTAATTAGTATCCAAGAATACATGAAAAAATTGTCTATTGCCGATTTTATTGGTGTCAATTACGCATAAGTATATAAGTAAATATGTACCTATAGCGATTCAAGGCAGGCCAGTGATGGCCGTATGACGGCAAAACACCGTGCACACGTTGTCGACGGATATTTTCTCGACCTGTTCGAATAGAAACCGTTCTGACACATTTTATGAGGGGTTTCATCTTGAGAAATGTCTACAGAATCCGATACATACTGTGTAGCGAATTTGTGCTAGATAAAGAATTTTTCGTAAAAATGCAAAAATATTATTTTTTTTAGTTTTATATTATTGATATAATACATAATATTATTGATTTTAGTTTTCATGTAATACCTCATGTTTGCCCAAAATCGTATGTTTTTACAAAAACTCACATTTTTCAAACACTGAGGGTGACAGAGTAATTCTGCTTTCAAATTCATGTTTGGGACGACAATCTCTACAAGGATCACCCAATGGATATCGCAGATTTGAAAAAAGATTTTAATTCGTTGGACAGTGAAATTTATTCTACGACTATTTTTGAATATCCGAGAATGTAGTGAACGATTACAATAAAGACACTAAGAACTTTACAGAAATAAAATGATTTCTTTAAATGAATTTTGCAGTTTAGTCAATTTTGATCATTTTTTCTTATGTTTATAGTGCTACGTAAGTAAGTATACCCCCCCAGACAAGGTTGAATCGCACAAGATAAACGCATTCCTTACTCATGGAATCTGGCTTATCCTATCACTAAAACTGGTTTTTTTCTGTATACATATAAAAGTAGCTAACTTTTAGAACTTTGGGGATCAGTCGTCGCTCAGCGACGATATTATTCCCTTTATATACATATAGCCCCTTTTGAAGCGATTTTATTATACTGTTCAATACGTATTATGCAGAGCTGGAAAAATTTTTTGCGGGACAGCACAGGAGCAAGAGGGGTACTTCGGTCGCACCGCCCGAATCTTCTATCGTTGTTATCGCGTTCGGTCAATAATGACAATACGCGTGTCCTATTTTTATGATTGTGTTAGAGAAGGTGAGCCCATGGAGACATAATCCATTTTTTCCGCTCGTCATCTTTCCCGCAACGCACAGTAACTTTGATATCGCGACTAGTTTCTACGCGTCTCTCACACGCCAATTTAATATTGTGTGAAGTAGTTTTAAATATGTGTCTCGAAGAGTGGTTAATGATTAATTGTCACGGTATCTACTTGTTTCGAGTGTATATCACGAATCTGTTAAGAATTAATCGATTTATAGTGAAATTTGTAAAGTAAGTGGTGATACGGCGAATCGGTGAACTTCTTAGACCCTGGGTAGTCCTTCTAGGACCTCGAGCATCACGTCTATCTTGATAACTGATAAGGTAACGGTACCGGTCAACGGATGGACCAGATCCAAGGATGAACGAGCCTGTGTCCATTAATGGGTGTATGACATGTCTAATGCTATTGAGTGGGTAGGAAGATAGCGCACTAGCGCTTCATGTGGCATGCAGAAATACAGAATTTCTGGGTCCATGAAGGAATTTCTAAACCTTACCTACTGATCCTAATGGTTAACTATGGCACACAAATTTTATTAAATTTCTCAAAAGTAGCTTTGCTGGGGGTCCGTGTCATAAACCCAATCGCCTTAACAACTCATTCTGCACCGAATTTAATAGAATATACTCTTAGTAAGTTTTATCCGTGTATTTTATTTTATACATATATCATATGTTTGTATATTACCGATAGCAAGTTACGAGATGCATCATCCTTATCCCAAATGGCTTCCAGTAATCGTGTGGCACTGGTTCAGTTCATCTAAGTATGCTTTCCTTCAGTGGCCTCCGGTGTTAACCATACACCGGTTCATCCAATCCTGTACTGTAATCGTAACTTAATCATAAACCTGGGCTGCGCCATGCCGTCGTGCTCGGCCTACGTCTGGCCTTCGCAGCCGTAACAATAGATTCGACAATTACAAATTGTGTAATAAATTATTACACAAACTTTTCACATTATGATTCATTTTGTACTATTTTAAGATGTGTATATGTGTGTCCATTAATCCTTACCACAGATCTACAGGGAACCTGTCCAGGTATGAAATCTGTGAATAAAATGTGCGAAAGTGTATCTAAATAAAAGGAGTGACTTGTCGCCGGACCAGGATCTAATCAGCTTTGGGAAAGTGAAGATCGCTTTCAGAGCAGTTAATCTTTCGTAAAGCTGAAAGCTTTTCCTAATGTAGCCTTGTGATTTATCTTATTATTATTTTAGTAATTCTTTTCGGTAAGGGATATAGGAGATACATACATACATATGTCGACGTGACGGTTGCAGTTACAATAGGGACATGATTAGCTAAATCAATGTTTTGCTATTCTCACTGCAAAAACATTGTAAACGAACAGCTTATCCTAATATGTTGTCCTAATATGGCATACTTTTTTTCATGTACATATTTCACTTATTTAGAATGCTTTTATATAAACTTAAATATTATGATTTTGTAGGAAATTTTATGCTATTTTGACCGGTAATAGACAAATTTAAAATATAATAACGGTTTAGGCAATATTTATTATTTTTACTAAGGTCCTCATTATTTAAAAAGATACAACAAAATTTGTTATTTTTTATACAAAATTGCAAAGAATTCTTTACAATAGCTTCAATTGAGAGATCTTCTTTCTCTATTTTCTACCTATCTTCTTTTTTCTATTTCTTTCTAACTGGTACGATAGGTGACATCTAAAGAACAGCAAACACGTTCTTCTTAGTGATAATGGAATTAGACATACATCATCTCTAATATGAAATATGAAATATTGAGCTCCTCGAGGTATTCCATATTAAGAAAATCATTGTTGTTTGAGTTTTCAGAAACATTGTATTAACAAGGTAGAAATTCATAATTTCCAGAATAGTTACACAAACCCGACCATATGTGCAAGATAATCACGTAGATATAAAGTTAATGTACTCACCTTGTTATGTATAATATCAGTCTAACGATTCCAATGCAAAAACTCTTCAATATTCTTTTGCAAACACGTGCTTCTTTATAATCTCTGCATATGCTCACTAGTTGAAATAAATAACAAACACAATCGATTGTATTTACTGCCCATAAATGGCAATGCCAGGATTCTTTAATATCGTGGTATTTCATATTGGGCACGTATTCCATATTAGGACAACTCACCCTATATGTAATCATAGATAATGAGTCACGAAAAACTGCTGTCCCTAAATACCTCTTTACTTATTGTTTTGATAAACAAATGTTATGCATGAAATACATTGTATTCGGTCGGATTTGTCGAAAGGATGCATTTTAATGTTTTTTTTCTTCGATTATCTGATATATCAATGTGACTTTGAGTTAACCTTGAGCCTTAAAACTATATAGGTATAGAATATGTATTGAGAGTAACTGTACCATTTACTTTCAATGTTTCTGTTCAAAGTATGTTTTCAAAGTTGTGGCCGTTTACATCTCAACATTTTTTCAAACGGTGCTGGAATGAGTGACGAACTCACGTGTGG
Source organism: Habropoda laboriosa (assembly GCF_001263275.1). Lineage (NCBI taxonomy): Eukaryota > Metazoa > Arthropoda > Insecta > Hymenoptera > Apidae > Habropoda > Habropoda laboriosa. The sequence goes on along the minus strand of NW_017100159.1, from coordinate 257,208 downwards.
ATTAATGTCAACATATGCTAAACCTGTAGTTTCTGCTGCTTCATTTGTTACACGTTTTCTCCGCACAAGCTTTCTATGTGGAAAGCTACCCGTTTCTTTCAACATTTCAAATGCATGATCAAAAGTCTGACACGGTGGAAGTTGTCAATTAGGAAACTTTGCATACCGAGCTCGTTCATGGACAGCTGTTTGTTGACACTGACCATAAGCCACCATCATATTAACTTTTTCCGCGTTAGTGTATCGCATTTTTCTTTCTGCGTGTACTGATCTGTAGTAGTGATGAGTTACAGAAGTGATAATTTGTTATTATTTCAAACGAACTTAACACCTACATACGTACGTAGGGAACATGAATGTTTATAAACAGAAGAAGCTAACTACTACTAATGATTACACGTATGTACTTCGAACAGAAATATTTAAAGTAACTGGTACAGTTACACCTAATATATTTTCTAGTTTTGAGGCTCAAGGTCAAATCAAGGACACCTTATTTTAGGTCCTTGAATTCGCCTTTTTATCTGCTACAATACACCACTAATGAAAATATACAGTGCCATTTAAAAAATTCAAAATCACCTTGATATCTTACAAGGGAACATTCCGAAGTGAAAATCACCGATTTTGATGAAATTTTAGTATGTGGTAGATCTAAAAAAAATATGCGACACGTTTTCTTTCCTCGGCAATCGTCTTCATTTAAGCGGTAAAAGTCGCGCTCAAAGTCGAGGGTAGTCCAATATCTCGAAACCTATCAGAGATAGAGGGGTGCTGTAAATTGACGAAATTTATATTTCTGAATCATTGTTTAAATAATATATTAAAAATTATAATTATT
>NW_017100159.1:248491-256025 GCF_001263275.1 Habropoda laboriosa | reverse complement strand
ATTTTTCATACGTTCAACATTTGTTTATGCTCGTTTGGACTTGAATTTTGTCAAAGTGGGGGGTTAACGAGCATTCGTTCGTTTGGTCTAAACGCACCTTAACGGGATAGTTAAAACGTATTTTGTTCAATATCTCGATAACGGAGCTGAATTGACTTATTGTTTATATGACGTTTCTTGATCAGAATAACCCCAAAAAAATCCTAAAAAATGCTGGTGAAGTTTGTCTGTTTCGGAAAAAGGTACTCTATTAACGTATGTAGATGTACAAATTTATCTTAATTTGCAATAGTAAATACTATTGGATTATGGGAGTTACTGGTTGTTAAATAATTAATAATCCTTATTTTAAACTATAAACGTTTATTAGACACAAGGAAGGTTCGCTTTTCTATTTGATGGTAAGAGCACTGTATACGGACTGAGAATTCTCCTACGCAACGCCCTAATATTGCCTACGACCCTGCTTGGGACCTAAGGGCCTTTTGTCACGTATCATAAACATTTAGTTCTTTACTAAACAGAGGTGGTAAAGCTAAACGGATTTCTCCGAACGTATACAAAAGAAATAAATACTTCCTAGTAAGGCCTTAGATTAATTTTTGTTATATATAACTGACTGATAAATCTAACAAATACGGCATGTCCGTCAATTACGCGATTAAAAATATACTTTTCTATTACAAAATGCAGAATAAAGATACATCGACCGGTTTTTATTAGAAAGTTTTTGTAAAATGATTGCTTCAATCAATAAAACATGAAGATCTGCTTTTATGTTATATTCTCTTTGACGAAAGTGATTAGTAATAGCTAATTAGATATTTTTGGTTTATTTTTACACATTAAATATCTTTAGCCGTTTTTCTGTTTATCTGTAACTCATGAAAGTATTTGAACATTTATCATAGAATACTTTTCTGAATATAATACGTATGTTGTATAACACTATGTAAGTTACTATGACTACCGAGATTATTGTAGGTAAAGATTCAAATAAATCTGAAAGTGAGCATAAGAATTATAAAATATTTATTACAAATAGAAAAAAATGAGTTTTATGAGAGGAATGTAAACAAAGTATTTCAGCTATTGAATGGAAAGATTCACTGTCGCTAGTCGAACAAATCGTACGTGCATCAGTTATTGTTTAACATTCTTGGTGAGATATTAATCACAAAAATGTGTCCTAAAACATCTGAAATTTCAGAAAGTAAAAGAGAACTAATTGTTAAGTGGCATAACGAAGGAAAGTCTTATCGAGAAATAAGTAAGTTATTAAATATAAATAGTTCTACGATACATTATATTGTTAAAAGATCAAAATTTGAAGGAATTGTAGAAAACAAGCACCGTTCAAGTCGCTCAAGAAAACTAACAGATAGAGAAGAGAAAGCCTTGATCCGTGAAATCCAGAAGAATCCAGGTATTTCCTCTGTTGTATTCCGCGGCTCGTGATTCCTTGCGTTGGTTTATTATTTTCAATAGGTACGCGGTAGGAGAGCCTGACGGAAACTGGGGCGAAATAAGGATGCTATTCTGCGCGTAGTACTATTCGACTTTATTAGACAGTTCGGTGACGTTCGGTGCGTGAAGACCACTAGACAAAAATCTGCTGTTTCGACGGAAAAGGTTTCTAGATATATGTAGGTTCGGTAAGTACGAGAGTAGGGGTTGGTCTCAGAGGTCAATGTAGGGAGAGGCGGTGAGGTCTAGGTTCAGCGATGAGTAAAAGTAAAGGATGATGTGGAGGTCTAGGTTTCGGGGTGACTAACGTTAGGATGATGCGGATTTGTTTACAGTTAAGGAAAGGAGGCAGGATGACTAAAAACTAATGAAAGATAGGAGAGAGGTATACGACACCTCCACAAAACTTGCAACAATAGTTAGAGATAACTTTAAAAAGAATGTACATCCAGAATTATGTAGAAGAGTTCTACGCGAAAATGACTATAATGCTAGAGTTCCCAGAAAGAAGCCATATATTAGCGATATTAATAAGAAGAAAAGGTTAAAATTTGCCAAAGAATTCATTAGTAAAGACAATTCATTTTGAAGTAAAATAATATTCTCAGATGAGTTTAAATATAATGTTATTGGATCAGACGGACGCAATTTTGTTTGGAGAGAAGCAAATACAGAGATGAAAGTTAAAAATTTGCGTGCGACAATAAATCATGTAGGTGGCTCGATTGTGGTGTAGGGATGTATGGCAGCAAGAGACACAGGGAATTTAATATTTATAGACGGAATATTAGATAAATACAAATATTTGCCAATTTTGGAATGAAATTGTACCGACACTTTATGTATACCTATCTTACCGTAGGCGGTCAAATGACCGGTTATGAAATAATCGTATTTTTCCGAAAGGAACACAGGTGATTGTTAATTGAACTTGGGAAGCAACGCAGAATGTAGTCTTTAGATAATAATAAAAAAAATTACATATTTGCATTTTTACTTTTAACAAGAACGGGAAAAAATAGACGCATGGTTTTAAATAAAATTTTAAAACCGGTCATTTGACCCGGCGTGGTACGTTTAGTGTTAAAAGATAGTGCCAAAAAATTGGGATTGTAAGAAAATTTGTATTTTCAACAGGATAATGATCCAAAGTATACGGCAAGGATTGTTAAAGAATCAATCTTATACGTATAATACCCCACACACGTTGCAAACACCACCACAGAGTTCCGATGTTAACCCAATCGAACATTTATGGACAATAATAGGAAAAGAATTACAGAAATTTGATAGGGTAAGTTCGGGATAGTTCGACCACCGGGAGAGACCGGCCAGTGTTGATATTTTATAAACGAAGCAAAATAGGGCTCTGTGTCTCGTGTAAGCAATACAAATGAATCAGCTTGTTGTTAATCTCGCACTAACAATTGTCCCAAAACCGTATCTAAATTATAAATTACGTTTGAAACTTTCTGCGAATCTGAAAGTTTTCTGATCGAGTTACATTGTTAGTGGTATTTGAAAGACAGGTGAATTTATTTACTCTATTCCGATATTAGGTGATATAATATGCACAAAACAACAGTGTAACCTCAATAATACGCATATATTTGTTTTTACTTTACGCTGAGAATGTGATCGATCACTTCCGTGATTCTGGTATAGTTCGACCACATTAATTCGGGACAGTTCAACAACTGTTGAATCATGAAACAGTTAGGACAATCTTCAGATTCAGAGAGCGGAAGTCGAAGGGAGAGGGATGAAAACGAATGCGTAGGATGCGGAGAAAACTATTTCGAAACCTCGAAAAGCGACGATTGGATTAAACGTGTGAGTTGCAGCCGTTGGTTTCATGACGGATGCTCCAAGTACGAGAATGTTTGCGATTTATGTGGAAAACTGAAGAAGAAATAATATACCAATTAATTTCCTCATTTATTACACTTTTATAAGCTACATTTTTTCTTATTTTTCAAGGTTGGTCTCACCCGTAGTGGCTAGATGCTGTAACCCGAACATGCGGGTGAGACCGGCCAGTTGCAATGCCAATGCCTTTTACTGAAAATGATAATAAATACTTTGATTTGTCGCATAATATAATTTATGTATACTCTAAATTACTTGGGCAATGCTTTAATTTGCCCACAGCAACAAAAATCTGAAGAAACAACAATGCTACGAGTTTTTTCCAAAAAGTGGTCGAACTATCCCGGATTTACCCTATAACATCCAACACTGCTTTAAAAGAAAAAATTCTGAAAGTATAGAATTCTATATCACCAGATGTTACAAAAGTATTAGTAAACAGTATGCATATCTGTATGTTTGTAATAAATATTTTATTATTCTTACGTATATTTTCGGATTTATTTTAATCTTTACCTAAATAAACTTGATAGTCGTATCTAGTTACGGCAATAATAATATTTTTTAAAATTTCATGTAACACATATTACATTCAGAAAAGTATTCTATGCTGTGTTCAAATACTTTCGTGAGTCGTTGTACATAAATTGTGGTGAATAGATCATACAACTGAAGGGGAAAGGATTTTGCAAGCATGTATCTTGAGGAAAGTCAATTAACAAATTCATAGGTCCATAGGTGACTACTTTTTATTGTTATTTATATTTGTACAATAATACTTGTAAATATGTTCAGTAGATGTAAAATATTGTTTTATGGATAAAGCGTAATATGTTGTGTTATACTATTTACATGTACAGTATGTCCGGTTTAAATGTATACACGCGATTATTTCCCTAAGTATTAAAAATAAAAAAAAATGTTTCAGACAAATGTTATATAGTGTCAAGGGGGACACATCGTGATAATAATTATTTGACTTTGCGATGACCTTAGAGAGTCCTGTGAAGGTTGCGTTTTAATTTTAAAATGGAATCTTATATCTTTTATTATATATTTTTGTAGCTGATATCGAACTGTTTTTAAAACACTACCAGAATATGTATTTTGCACAAGTCGTTTTTGAGTTATTAAGCTTCAAATGTGGCGTGCCCCTGCAGTAGCGTTACCCGACATACACCGCGCGGAGGTTGATAGGTCGAACTTTGTGTGCTTTTAGATGAAAAACAACTGAATTGAGCTACATCGATACTGTAGCTCTTTTTTGTGCTCTTCCTACAAAGATTACAAAAATATATTTTAAGTAATAGAGGACATGTATGTAGAAGGACAACTATTACAAAATCGGTTCTTTTTAAAGTCAACATGATGTATTAGGTCGTCCAATAAATTCGTGCCATTTAGATCAGTATCTCAAACATTCCTTTAAATGCTACGAAAGAATGTAATCACCCTGTCGTTCCACTTCTCATCTTTTTGGCAAAGCCGTTGCTATAAAAGGACAATGGTAGAAGTTGGCCAATTTTGGAACTGCCTGGTAACGAATTTTTTTTACTGGTCATTACTCTCCAGGTCTTAAGGAATCCGAAATGTATAATTATTTACCCAGGAGATGATGGGGAAATTATAAAAAAATAAGCATAAACTTTGAAATGGCGTCTTTAGTAAAACTCATCAGATTAATCATTATTATCTTCTTCGCATGATAATCCGTTAACAAAATAATTATTCGAGAAATCAGCTAGAAAAGTTCATCGTAGATTGATGTCTGGCACATCTAAAAAAGTGTAAAATTGTTATAGCATAGGAGCGGTGACTGACAATTTGTTCACCATTTTCATACTCGCAATAGCAGGCAATGGTGGAATGAAATATATATTTAGCAGAAAATAAATAATAAAGTTAAAAGAAATATGTTTCAAATACCGGACAATAAATAGTGTCATCTTGACTATATTATTTGAATATTTAGAAATCGCATGTTCATTACTAAATGCACAATTTTAACCAACAATTTCATCAGAACTTGATCGAATTATAGTGAATTGGTACGGAATGAAAACTTGAATATACACAGATCACACTTTCAGCGTATAGAAACCACCGAACGACAATCTTTCCCTCAATTATCTATCCGTGAATTATATAGACCATATGTCGTAGGTTTATGAGTAATAATAAAGCATGTAATTATCAAGATTTACTTTATTAATGCAAAAATTGTTGAAAATGCTGGCCACCGTACACCGAACGTCGAGATCCATTCATCCACGGCATAGTAGGGTGCATGCGTACTCGACGAAAATTTAAAGTCGATTTTCTCGAAAACAAAGCCTCAAACGAAAAATGTTTATTCTATATTTTCGACTTATTCTTTCATGTAGAATCACCCCCTTTTCGCTTGTACCACCAGTTACCAAACACCCTGTATATATGTGGAACGTATCAACTGAAACAGGCTTCTGGTTACTATGTAGACCACATAAATGGAAACGGCGATTTTGAAGTTCAAATAGCATCAATATCTTGTACTATTAATTATCGCGATTATCAAATTGACGTTGACCCTAATAATATTATATTAATTAAAACACAAATACATGCACGCTATTCAAATACTATAAAATACTTTGTATACGTGCTGCTGGATAAAACGGATTGGACACACATGTGGATGTAAAGTTGGTGAACGGGTTGTGGGTTGTTTCCACGTTACAACAATTTTGTGGTTTTTTGGCTATGTTCAACACCAATCCAATTTTCCAGCAGATTTCCTAAAGATTGTTTTGTTAACGGATTATCATCTGAAGAAGATAATGATGATTAATCAGGTGAGTTTTACTAACGACGACATTCCGAAGTTTAGATGTTTTATAACTTTCCCGTCATCTCTAGGGTAAATGATTATGCATTTCGGATTCCTTAAAACCTGTAGAATCATGTCCTGTAAGAAATTTTCATTGCTACCCAGGTCCAAAATTAGCTAATTTTTACCATTATCCTTTTTTCGGTTTTTCACTAAAATATTTTTCAACGTTATTTTTCACAGAATCGATATTGTCAAATTTTTGACCACTAAAAATGTTGTAATGCACGAAACAGATGGTAATATAATGGGCCAATGTTCGCAGAATATGCTGGATGTGATAAAATTTCCCAAACGAATTCACGTAATTTTTTTTTGCACGTTTTATGCCCCATGCAATCTGGCATTATCCTGGTGAAAAATCCCTTTGTTCCGATTTAAGAGTCCTGAACGTTTCACTGCTTCTCTTAACTTTTCTAATTGAGCATAGTACACATCTGAATGAATGGTTTTGAGGTGGGTGAGGAACATCGTTACACTGTTTTCACCTCAATTAGTAAAGTATAAGTGCAGGGTCGGTGTACAATTGGTCCAGAAAATACAATCGTTTACTTTGTTAATTGTCCCGGCGGCAGCGGTTCGGCGGGTACGCCGCGATGGTCGGTAGAGGAACAAACTGTCGGGAGGTGTAGGCGTACTGGGTTTTTATATTGTGAGGACAGGGAGACAAGAGTAGCGATAGATAAAGATAGAAGTGGAGAAAGTGGTGGAAACGGAAAATTTGTAGAAAGCGGGACCGTACGTCCTCGTGCGAAACTGGATGCCACATGTGCGCTTCTTAGGCTACTCGAGGACGAAGGCAAGTCTTAACCCGGGGAGAGACAAAAGAACGGAAACTAAAATCTGAAGGAGTTGGGAAAGAGAAAGTTCGCGTGGAAGAATAGAACGAGGTTCGGTAAGGGTTTGTTGACGACGACGTACCCGCCACAGTTTCATTTCTCGAAAGTAACTTGAAATGCAAAACACATCGTGAAGAGTATAAACTCATCACTTATTGGACGACCTAATACAAAGTTCGACCAAGTAACCTCCACGCGGTGTACGTCGTGTAACGCTAATGTCGGCGGTATGCCAAATGTGATACTTAATAACATAAAAACGGCTTCTGACAAATACATGTTCAGGTAGTATTTTGAAAACGGTTCGATGTCAGCTACAAGAATATGCGATAAAAAATATAGATTTCCTTTTAAAAATTTAAACGTGACCTTCACAGGTCTCTCCCTTAACACCATACAACATTAGTTTGAAACATTTTTTTGTATTTTTAATATTTATGGAAATAATCACGTGTATATATTTAAACCGGACGATGGCTTTTATTCTTTACCA
>NW_017100159.1:202686-248304 GCF_001263275.1 Habropoda laboriosa | reverse complement strand
CCATTTTTGGATTCTTTATCATTTGGTGGGTTTGCAGTTGTTGGTGTGGTAGGATGTTGCATTGTTTTGCGATGTGGCCTTCTTCCTTACATAAGAAGCATGCGACTTTATCAGTAGACGTAAAAATTCTATATTGTGTACTGTCATGGATAATTAAGAATGATTCAGGGATTTTGCGAATGTCATCAGGATTGATATAGATCTGTCTTCTGAAGCTCATGGTATGGGAAAATCCGGCTCGAAGAAAGGAGTGTCGGTTAAGAATTGTTCGATGAAGTCATGAGGTATGGTGGGGGGTACGTTGGATAGTACGATTCTCTGTGATGGGTTAAGTAAAGGTCTAACTGTGGTGGTCGAATTGTTGATGCATAGGGATTTGTGGTTGTTTACAAAGTCTTTTGTAATAGGTATGTCGTCGAAATAAATGCGGATTCTATTGTTAGTTATTCTGGAGATGAAGCGAATAGCATTGGGGCCGATAATTTTTGAGACAGCTTGTACATAATAGCTTGTTCCTTGCTAGGAAATATACCATTCGATGTAGCTGATGCGTAAGATTTCACTGGTTGTGTCACTGGCGGATTTCATGCGGTTCGATTTGGAGAGGAGTTTGGTTCCATGTTTAGATTTCTACAATTAAGAGTTTCGTCGATGTCACGCATACTTTGATTCATTCTGCCGGCGCGGCAGGATAGCACAAAGTGCTGTTCCACATACCGACACACACTAACATACCGACCTGACATAATATATGCGCAGATATTAAGGCACTCGCGAGCGGTGAGAAATACGTCAACTCGATTTGATTACTCGGGAGCAACTGACCGCTCTTTTGTTTTACTTTGTCTTTAGACACAAATTCACCTTCATGGAGGCCAGTTAGGGATGTTTCGATATCATCGAGGTATCGATACTTTTACTTATTACAGTAAACTCCCTCTTATCCTTAAGCTTTAGTCGGTTTCCGGTTTAACCGGCCACATTTTCGTTAGAAGTCCCAACAGGAAAACAACTGACATATTTCGTGTTACGTACATTCGGGTAGCTTAGTCGTGGTTTACAGCCCTTATCACGAAGGAAACTTCAATCGAACGAACGAGTACGTTCTTCGGACATAGTTTTGAAATAACACAAAAGAAAAAAAGCTGAAAGTGTAAAGAACTTAACTAAAGAGCTCTGTTTTTGTACTCGAATAATGTAATTCGATCTTTCTTATTATTTATTATGGTTCTATTAAAAATTTAACGTTCTGCCTGTCACGTAACGTGGCAAAAGAGTCTAGAAACGAATACAGTATACCGTAATGATCCTATTATTTTTCAACTGTATTTGGATTACAGACAGTGCACATAGACATATAATATATAATAACATTCTACATTTTATACGTGAATGATATAAATAATATTTGGCATATATTTTCGGATTAGCCGGCCCTTCGTTTATACGGCCAAAGGTCCAGTCCCGTAGGGTGACTATTGTAGTTCTCTTTATTAAAATATTTTATTACGAAAATTTATTTTTATTATATTAATCAAAAAATGATTCTTCTGAAATTTCTCCAAATGTTTCCTTATAAGTCGATTCCTGGTCTGGGTGATTGTTGTCCCCGCCTTTGAAAATAATCTTTCATGAGGGACTGAGGAAGCAACAACCACCAGGAACATTCGAATCTATTTACATAATAATGGCTATATTATTTTCATATCTTCCCATTCTTCTAGAGAAGGAGACTCTAATGATGAAACGGGGGAATACAAATAATTTGATATCTGATCGCTTTCACTATTAGCTTTCTTTTGTTGATCCGTTCTAATTCTGCTTCACTACTAGGTTCAATATCTTGTTCAATCAAATTTTTAAATTTCTGAATTGCCCTTCCACAAGCATGTGGGCCCTGAAAATGTATGTTTTTAAACCGTGGATTTAGTATCGTTGCAATTGCTGTATAAGTGTTATATTCGAATCCTCCAAATCTTTTATTTACATATACTTATTTCAAGAATTTTTTGCACATTTTTGATAAAGTAAAATGTTGAAGGAAAGTTTAAAATTTCTTTTGTTAAATAATTTACCATAGGGATCCCTTTTGGCAATGTAATATAGTTTTGGCCTGAGAAGTAGTCAGTAGTAACATGTAGCATGTAGTAACATTTAGTAAGCAAATTGTTTAATTATTTCAATTTTCGAAGCATTTGGCATGTCTGGAGTTACGCAATTAAGAGTTCCGAGCATACATGTGATACGTGTATTGAACACGCCAATTGAAAGAGCTTCGTAGGGAAACCATTTCGACAAAATTTTAGCCCTCTACCTCTATTATTAGGGTAGTTATCGACCTAAACATCATTTTCATTTCATTACTTGATTTCTTTTGTTCGATCTGATAAAAAATTATGAAAAAAATCTGAGGTACTATAGCCAGAGTGTTACATATCTGTGAACTTTTTCAGATTTTTTGAATGAAAAACCTATTTTTAAAAATTAAATAACATTTAAAATGCCAATTTTTTATTGAAGTTATCAAGGATCACATTTATATTTTTACAATAGAAGCTGCCCGTCGTGTTTATTAACTCATAATTTTTCAGATTTTTTGGAAGCCGTCAGAGTTAAAAAAATTAAAAACCACTATTTTTTATCGTTTCGTGCACGTAAGAGTGACCTCTAGTGACAGTAAGAGGTATTTAAATTTAAAAAAAGATATGATTACACTCCTTGAAATTCTATCTACAAAAGGAGCCCTTTTGCAGGATGGAGAGTTTATTGAGCAATGACACTTTATTCATAAATAATCAACGAACAAAGAAACTGGCATCTGTAAATCAAGTTGTAATTAAAAGATGTGCAAAGGGAAAATATAAAGTTTTCAGTACGCTCGTGGACACAATAGATGAATTGCAAAAGAGGATCACAAACACATGTCAAACAATTACACCAGAAATACTAAAAGATATAGAGCTGGAATTTTTAAGAAGGATGGAAATGCGCATATTACTTGATGAAAAACAGATTAAAGGAAAAGTTAGAATTTAGTAGCAATGTATTCACACACCATGGTTCTTTATAGAGCTATCATACATGTACACATTTCCATCGAGCAACCTCTCCGCAGTGTAATCCGGTAATGCTAATGTCGGCGACACATCATATTTGAAATTTGATATCTTGATATCTCGTTTATACGACCTTCGCTGACATTGAAGGACTTAGTCTTATTAGGTCGTTGAATTGGCTATCATATATAAATAAATAAAATGTATAAATAAATAAAAGTTGACTTTCTTATCTCGCAGACACTTTGCAAAGAAATAAAACTATTGTTATTATACACTGGCCCCCATAAAACTATGCAACTTTCGTAGGAAACATTTTTACGGAATTTTAATTACAACGGAAATATTTCAGGTAATATAGTTAGGTGGTACACCCTGTATTCTGTCTATTTTCAAATAAGTTATTAAAGTTATTAACATTTAAAAATATTCTTGTGACTGAGCAAACCTCTCTACATGAACAAATGTAGAGCACGTGAAGATATATGGGTACAGTGATTCTCAAAATCAACGACACATGACTGTCGACTTTATACCTTGTATAAGTCGTAAAGAAGAAGACAGTAACATTTGCCGTCATGAACGGCATTATCGACTTGTGCAGAATTACTGTTTGCTTCACAAACAGATGCATTTTGGAAAGTTCTTCAAATATGTATTCTATTGAATTCTGTAAACAAAACGTATAGTATACATACAAAATGAGAACTAAAAAAACCAAAGGGAAATAAATTAAACCTGCATATGTATATTAGAACTACACTAAAATGTAATTTTAATTGATTATACCAGACTAAAACTAATTAACTTATTACTTTATAACTATAAAGTAATGTATAAGTAAAAGAAAGAGATTAAAATAAGTACTATGTTTGCTTATCGTGTCGAGAAGTTCTTCAAAAGATTCGTTTCCGTTATCGATATGATTTCGTCCTTCCAAAGCTGTTCTAGTATCTTACAGAAATCAGTGAAGACGTTTTTAAATTAGGCTTCCTCGAGGACAGAATGTCTTCCAATTAACCAAAATATGACTTGGTAGTTGTCAAATATTTATTCAGGAAGTAAAATTAACGATATCCGACTTCCTTTGCCAATGCCTTAGTTTCCCATGTCTAACTTGAAATTAGCAAGAAAGTCTCCATATCTGAGAGAACACTTTCATACAAGCATATGACGATGGAGAAAGTGTATTGACTGGCAAAGCAAACTTGAGGTCTCTGACGTCATCGTCTGGCCAGATGAAGGCAAAATAGGCGGGTCGGGTATCCCCACTACTCTTGGGTCTTACACTGAAAGCGCTTAAGGGGAAATTGCGTTGTAGATAAATGGTTTAGACCAGAGCTGCTTAACTTCTTGCTCACGAGCAAATTTCCCCTCCCGAGGTTTCCCCACTATGCGACTAAGATGATCTCGCTCGAGTAGCAGCGCGGCGGGAGGACGCGAGAAGGAGTTCTCCCACCACAACTCCAGCGACTACCTTTTGTTTATGTTACACATTCTGCGTGTTCGTACCAGTCATTTCGTACCAAAAATCTATCGCTGGAGTTGTGGTGGGAGGATTCCTCGCGTCCTACCCGCTACCCAAGCGAGATCATCTCAGTCGCATAGTGGGGGAACCTCGGGAGGGGAAATTTGCTCGTGAGCAAGAAGTCAAGCAGCTCTGGTTTAGACAAATGAATTTTAGTCAGCTGTCGATAATGTGGCACGCTGATGAAAGAAGGGAAAACTAAAAATTATTTAGCCGCCTTGTCCTCTTACCTAAGTTGGCGCGTAAGACACGTATTTAATAGTGCAGACGTTAATTTCTAAACGATTCATACACATATTTATTATAATACAGTATTTTTTAACATTTAGAAAACTGAAGTGTAAATATTTTTGTGCTATTCCTGAATAATAAAAGTAGATTTCTGAAAAGACTGAATAATAAAACCAAAAAATTTCTGGCTGCAATGAAAAATAGCGCGCCACCACAGACCGACAGCCAATAAAAACCATAAAACAGCTACTATTTAATGTTAAAGTTTTGAAAAATTTGACGTAATCAGACGACATGTCATCACTTTAACCGTAATATTTCGGCTTTGCTTAAAGAAATGCCCTTCCTGAATATATATACAGAATTTTATTTATTATTAGCAAATATAAAAATAATCGCTGCTAAAGTTTCAATTGCTAATTTGACACTGTTCCCACCCATAGTATAATTTCGAAAAAATACCATTGGATTGCTTGAATTTTAACCTGTAAAATAAGTTTATCGAAATAATAGACAAATTTTGGGAATATGGGATAAAAAAATTAAGTTTACCATGATGCACGACGTGTGGAGTCGCACAAAATATCATTCCGGTCAATTATCGACTGCTCACCTGTTTACCGACTGCTCAAGCGAGACTCGATCGTCACCTATTATTCATAGAAGAGTAAGTGCGATAGCCTTATTCTATCCCTATTGGCTGACTATAAGGGAAGACATAAGAGTAACTGTGATAGCCTTATTCTATCACTATTGGCTTACTATAAGGGAGGACATAAGAGTAACTGTGATAGCCTTATTCTATCGCTATTGACTTACTAACAGACACAAGTTCCCCTACATCTTCTACTTCTAGGTCCTTGCCAGTAAATGCTGTGCGCGTGGTAGCGCAGTGGTTTATGACAGCCGAATAATGGCTAGTTGTATGAACTTAGCCGGACAAAAGGAAAATATCAATATTTAGGGAACGACTCAAAATCATTTAAATTCTCAAAAGATATATTGTAAAGTACCTAATTTGATTAGAATCACCTTAATTGCTAAAGTAAATAATACTGAATTTATTCATAAACTTGGTATAACTTTCTGTGACACAAAATGTTTGAGCAGTTAGTTGGTAAATATTAATTAAATGTTAAGAAATTTTCATATTTAGTATAAAATATTGAAATTGAAAATATCTCTTCAACGAATAGTTTTTCTGCATCAAAAATAATTTTATTAAAACCCTCGAAAGCACTTGTACCTATTTGTATGCTCGCCACTGTTCGCATTAATTCAAAGGTGAAACTTTTTTATTTTTGACCTTTTTTAATTAAACTGGTAGTAACGTATCTATGAGATCTTTCTGATTAAAATGATACCAAACACGATATAATTTGTATTATATTTACTTATTACTTGTTATCAGTTATTAAGTAAGCAAATATGCTCCAAATTATATCGTGTTTGGTATCATTTTAATCGGAAAAATGTGACAAATGTGTTGGTAAAAATTTCATTCGTTACAAATCAAAAATAAGAAAATTTGATTTTTGAGTTGAAGGTCTCAGCTTATTCGTTTGTCCGCAGCTACTTTAATACAGAGAACGTGCCAGAAAAAAATGTTAAAGATTTTCACAGATAAAATTATACATTGCAGCTATAAACTTATTGAAAGCTGGGCGGGAAGCAATCCGATAAAAGAACGATTTTTAACGCACAGTGTCGCATGATTAGAAAAAGAAATAAAATTTGAAGAATTACAAAACGGTATGGAAGAAAATCAGGATAGACCTTGAAATTCCTTATGTGGTCGTAAGAAACATTCTTTTAACGATAGCAACAATAAGATCAAAAAGAGAACAATACAAAAGTAAATAGAGAATTAATTATATCACCGTGTATATGAAGGCGTCACACCTGGAACAGGTAGACAAAGAGCGTAGCAGAGTGTAAGACGGAGAAAAACATAGATAGTTAAGTGGGGGTTCGGACGTTCTAGCACTGCCTCAAGTCCGTCCCATGCGCGAAGTGAGGTTACTCTAATGTATTGGATGCAGTATAGTAATCGATCAGCTTCATGATCGATCAACACAGTGTTATAATTAGATAGCGGATGTTTATGCACGATAAATATTCAAAAAGCATGTGTCATTTATGCACGAAAATATGGAAGTCTGCACATAAAATAAGCAGATATGCACTAAAAACATGCGAATATGCACTTAAATATGCAAAATATATAAATATGTGTGTATGTATGTATGTACATGTACTTAACAATATTGTTTGGAATCATTTTTGTACCTTATAATTCGTCACAATAAATTATAATTGTAACAACCATCAATGAGAGACGCGACGAATTCTTCCTCTGTCCGAGAGGAAGCGAGAGGGACAGCTGTCTGTCCTTGCCATCATCGAAATGTTAAGAAGCGACTAGAAAATTCGAGAAGCGCCTGGCTCGCGATCCACGAAGGTCACGCGTTTCCGCGCAAATGCCCATATAGTAACGCGGCTTCTTAATTAGCCGCGCTTCATTAGCAACGGTCAAATATAAGTATTGCGGCCGCGGACACACTTAAGAGCATTCTTGCTGTACCCTTTTTGGAGAGAACAAAGGTATCCATCGGTCGCCCATTACAGTGGGGAGAGTACGAAGCTTTGCTATCGGACGCCCTTACAACCAGGAGAGTGCGGAGACTATTCCTGGGTTTCTCTCTGGAGGAGAGGAGAGTACACAGGGGGTCTCACGGACACCTGAGAATTGTTAAGAGAAGACTACCAGAATGTCTCCCCCTGGAATAGAGAGAACGGCTGGACTATCCGCCGGTCGTCTTCCAGGAGGAGCGCAGGACCGTACGCGTAATATTAAATATTGTGAAAGAAGAGTACAGGGCTATCGCCAGGGTCGCTCCTGGAATGGAGAGAACGGCTGGAGAAACTGCCGGTCGTCTTCCAGAGAGTAGAGTACTCGGACGCCTCATCACAGTAATCGCAATTGAACATTGTATTTGTTAAACGATTCGATAGATTCAGAATTGGAGAGTTTGGCTGCTTAAAGCCCGACGCCCGATAGTCAATATTCGGCGATTGTAATTACGCCCGATCTGTAATATTCATCGTCGTAAAAATGAATAAACTTTTGTCTTTCCCACAGAACCTGAAAATCCTATTTCCTTATCCGTATTTCTTATGCATCATCCTACATAGCTTATAATCATTGTGAAATCATTCAAGTTATAATAAACTGGATCATCTAGTTAACACATTAGATGTACATATGTAGTTTCTTTCCCTCAGCCTGCGGGTGGTCTTTCGACCAGAAAATTTGTCGGCACACCTCGTGCAAACACCGACCAAGTATAAAAGTTTGCCAAAATCAACCACAGGCCGAAATAATAATAGTTTATGAGCTGAACTCTTTAATACCCGTACTTATTACTCTGTTAATAGTAATCAACAAATATATTACACTTAAAAATTTATATGTATGAAATATTACAGTATATAATTTGCTTTTGGTAGAATAATAAACCTATATGCACGTATTTTGTATATGCCAAATTATTTATTTTAGTTATTAACAATATAGATAACGTTTAAATTATGTTGTTGTTATGAGTTATGTCATTGTTTTTAAACAACATTGGAATTATTTATAATCGTGAAAATTAAGTAGCGCGTTCACATTATTCACACAAAATTCACTAAATTGATACTAACCTTTTATAAAAACTTTTATATAAGTTTACACTTAATTAATCCGTATGTGTACTTTATGCATATATTTCTTATATTTATACACAAATAAATATGAAATTTTTGATAAAGGAAAATGCATAAAGGAAGAGAAAAGTCTTTTAAATATGGGTCTGTTTTATAAATAATAATCAAAATACATTGCGTATATCACTTATAATATCATGCACACAAACCATCACGAGAAAATACGCATTTTTAATCTGTTTATTAATAAAATCAGTCATCAGCTGATACAATACTTAAATTAAATATCTATATAAATGTGTACTCATTAACGAAATAAATGATTACAACATATGCATTAATAATCATCAACTTAGGTAAAGATTCTTGTACTTTATACATCACTTAAAGTACAAAACATGAATGGTAACGTCACTTTCATCGAGTTATTTATAAATTATTTACAAATAATACAATGAAAACGTATTCAAATACACTTAGAAATTACATAGGCATGTCAAAAATTTATGAGTTAATAGAAATAATTATTTAAAAAGTAACAATATATCCTTATTATAGCGAATTCACTAATCCAGAATATAATTTAAAATGGCAACTTGGTCGTCAGAAGAAAGGTGTATTCTCGAAAATTTCTTATTTAATATCAACTTATTCAGTAACTCTTGTGATTGCTTGTTGTGTAGTGCTATTAGTACCACTTGGTGAATCATTGGCCAACGGATTCAAGTGTGGTTGCCTCCCCTATAGTATTAGAGGCAGGCAAGACAGAAGTGCTGAAATCACTCAACCCGGTAATTCCACTTACACGTAATCCAGTAGTACTAGATGTTGATCATACACCAGTGCTCGAAACAGCTTGTGCCATACTGCTGAAGTTGGTGGTACAACCGTGCTTGTAGTTGGTGAATGAGTGGTGCTGGGAACTGGCGTTTCAGTAGTACGCGGAGCTGGTTGTTTAGACGAGGGAGTATTTGTTTGTCCTGTAGTTCTCGCTGATTTCGTAGTACCTGTCGCTGGCTCATGATTGGTTTGGGGGCTAATGGGAATAGTTGTTCCCTTTGCTGTTTTCGCTGTAGATATCGAAGCAGGTTGTTTCGAATTGGTCGAATTGCTTTGCTTCGTACTTCCCGTAACAGGTTGTTTAGGCGTACTGGTACATAATCGTGTAGTGGTTTTGGAAGATGATTGTTCAGTCGAGCTTGATGTTGGTTGTTTAGTAGTGCGCGGAGCTGGTTGTGCCGTAACGCGCGGTGTTGGCTGATTAGTGGGAGATGTACTCACAGGCTTCGTAGAAACAGTAGTTGTTGATTGTGTAGAGCTACTAGCAGTCACTTCAGTTGATAGAGGGCCAAAAGATTCAGTTATGCCTGTTGCTGCTTGCTCGGTAGTACTAGAGACAGATCGTCCATGAGTGCTCGAGCCGCTTGGCTTTGTAGTTCCCGTTACAGGTGGTTTAGTTGTCCTTAAAGTTGGTTGATCAGTGGAACTTGCTGCTGATTGTTCAGT
This sequence comes from Habropoda laboriosa, assembly GCF_001263275.1. NCBI lineage: Eukaryota > Metazoa > Arthropoda > Insecta > Hymenoptera > Apidae > Habropoda > Habropoda laboriosa. Next base: position 238,272 of record NW_017100159.1, on the reverse strand, counting down.
AGTGCCTGGAGCTGGTTGTTCCGCAGTGCTCGGAACTGGTTGTATGCCTGTTGCTGCTTGCTCGGTAGTACTAGAGACAGATCGTCCATGAGTGCTCGAGCCGCTTGGCTTTGTAGTTCCCGTTACAGGTGGTTTAGTTGTCCTTAAAGTTGGTTGATCAGTGGAACTTGCTGCTGATTGTTCAGTAGTGCCTGGAGCTGGTTGTTCCGTAGTGCTCGGAACTGGTTGTATCGTAGTTCTCGAAGCAGGTTGTTCGGTCGAGACACTTTGTGCTGGTTGTTCAGACGAGCTTGACATCGCTTGTTCTGTAGTGTCCGAAGCTGGTTGTTCTGTGGTACTCGGAACTGGTTGTACCGTAGTTCTTGAAGCAGGTTGTTCGGTCGAGACACCTTGTGCTGGTTGTTCAGTCGAGCTTGATGATGCTTGTTCTGTAGTACTCGGAACTGATTGTACCGTAGTTCTAGAAGCAGGTTGTTCGGTCGAAACACTTTGTGCTGGTTGTTCAGACGAGCTTGATGCTGCTTGTTGTGTAGTACTCGGAACTGGTTGTACCGTAGTTCTCGAAGCAGGTTGTTCGGTCGAGACACTTTGTGCTGGTTGTTCAGTCGAGCTTGACGCTGCTTGTTCTGTAGTGTCGGAAGCTGGTTGTTCAGTGGTACTCGGAACTGGTTCTACCGTAGTTCTCGAAGCAGGTTGTTCGGTCGAGACACTTTGTGCTGGTTGTTCAGTCGAGCTTGACGCTGCTTGTTCTGTAGTGTCGGAAGCTGGTTGTTCAGTGGTACTCGGAACTGGTTCTACCGTAGTTCTCGAAGCAGGTTGTTCGGTCGAGACACTTTGTGCTGGTTGTTCAGTCGAGCTTGACGCTGCTTGTTCTGTAGTGTCGGAAGCTGGTTGTTCAGTGGTACTCGGAACTGGTTCTACCGTAGTTCTCGAAGCAGGTTGTTCGGTCGAGACACTTTGTGCTGGTTGTTCAGTCGAGCTTGACGCTGCTTGTTCTGTAGTGTCGGAAGCTGGTTGTTCAGTGGTACTCGGAACTGGTTCTACCGTAGTTCTCGAAGCAGGTTGTTCGGTCGAGACACTTTGTGCTGGTTGTTCAGTCGAGCTTGACGCTGCTTGTTCTGTAGTGTCGGAAGCTGGTTGTTCAGTGGTACTCGGAACTGGTTCTACCGTAGTTCTCGAAGCAGGTTGTTCGGTCGAGACACTTTGTGCTGGTTGTTCAGTCGAGCTTGACGCTGCTTGTTCTGTAGTGTCGGAAGCTGGTTGTTCAGTGGTACTCGGAACTGGTTCTACCGTAGTTCTCGAAGCAGGTTGTTCGGTCGAGACACTTTGTGCTGGTTGTTCAGTCGAGCTTGACGCTGCTTGTTCTGTAGTGTCGGAAGCTGGTTGTTCAGTGGTACTCGGAACTGGTTCTACCGTAGTTCTCGAAGCAGGTTGTTCGGTCGAGACACTTTGTGCTGGTTGTTCAGTCGAGCTTGACGCTGCTTGTTCTGTAGTGTCGGAAGCTGGTTGTTCAGTGGTACTCGGAACTGGTTCTACCGTAGTTCTCGAAGCAGGTTGTTCGGTCGAGACACTTTGTGCTGGTTGTTCAGTCGAGCTTGACGCTGCTTGTTCTGTAGTGTCGGAAGCTGGTTGTTCAGTGGTACTCGGAACTGGTTCTACCGTAGTTCTCGAAGCAGGTTGTTCGGTCGAGACACTTTGTGCTGGTTGTTCAGTCGAGCTTGACGCTGCTTGTTCTGTAGTGTCGGAAGCTGGTTGTTCAGTGGTACTCGGAACTGGTTCTACCGTAGTTCTCGAAGCAGGTTGTTCGGTCGAGACACTTTGTGCTGGTTGTTCAGTCGAGCTTGACGCTGCTTGTTCTGTAGTGTCGGAAGCTGGTTGTTCAGTGGTACTCGGAACTGGTTCTACCGTAGTTCTCGAAGCAGGTTGTTCGGTCGAGACACTTTGTGCTGGTTGTTCAGACGAGCTTGATGCTGATTGTTCTGTAGTGTCCGAAGCTGGTTGTTCTGTGGTACTCGGAACTGGTTGTACCGTAGTTCTTGAAGCAGGTTGTTCGGTCGAAACACTTTGTGCGGGTTGTTCAGACGAGCTTGATGCTGATTGTTGTGTAGTACTCGGAACTGGTTGTACCGTAGTTCTAGAAGCAGGTTGTTCGGTCGAGACACTTTGTGCTGGTTGTTCAGTCGAGCTTGATGCTGCTTGTTCTGTAGTGTCGGAAGCTGGTTGTTCAGTGGTACTCGGAACTGGTTCTACCGTAGTTCTCGAAGCAGGTTGTTCGGTCGAGAAACTTTGAGCTGGTTGTTCAGTCGAGCTTGATGCTGCTTGTTCTGTAGTGTCGGAAGCTGGTTGTTCAGTGGTACTCGGAACTGGTTCTACCGTAGTTCTCGAAGCAGGTTGTTCGGTCGAGACACTTTGTGCTGGTTGTTCAGTCGAGCTTGATGCTGCTTGTTCTGTAGTGTCGGAAGCTGGTTGTTCAGTGGTACTCGGAACTGGTTCTACCGTAGTTCTCGAAGCAGGTTGTTCGGTCGAGACACTTTGTGCTGGTTGTTCAGTCGAGCTTGATGCTGCTTGTTCTGTAGTGTCGGAAGCTGGTTGTTCAGTGGTACTCGGAACTGGTTCTACCGTAGTTCTCGAAGCAGGTTGTTCGGTCGAGACACTTTGTGCTGGTTGTTCAGTCGAGCTTGACGTTGCTTGTTCTGTAGTGTCCGAAGCTGGTTGTTCTGTGGTACTCGGAACTGGTTGTACCGTAGTTCTCGAAGCAGGTTGTTCGGTCGAGACACTTTGTGCGGGTTGTTCAGACGAGCTTGATGCTGCTTGTTCTGTAGTGTCCGAAGCTGGTTGTTCTGTGGTTCTCAGAACTGGTTGTACCGTAGTTCTCGAAGCAGGTTGTTCGGTCGAGACACTTTGTGCGGGTTGTTCAGACGAGCTTGATGCTGCTTGTTCTGTAGTGTCCGAAGCTGGTTGTTCTGTGGTTCTCAGAACTGGTTGTACCGTAGTTCTCGAAGCAGGTTGTTCGGTCGAGACACTTTGTGCGGGTTGTTCAGACGAGCTTGATGCTGCTTGTTCTGTAGTGTCCGAAGCTGGTTGTTCTGTGGTTCTCAGAACTGGTTGTACCGTAGTTCTCGAAGCAGGTTGTTCGGTCGAGACACTTTGTGCGGGTTGTTCAGACGAGCTTGATGCTGCTTGTTCTGTAGTGTCCGAAGCTGGTTGTTCTGTGGTTCTCAGAACTGGTTGTACCGTAGTTCTCGAAGCAGGTTGTTCGGTCGAGACACTTTGTGCGGGTTGTTCAGACGAGCTTGATGCTGCTTGTTCTGTAGTGTCCGAAGCTGGTTGTTCTGTGGTTCTCAGAACTGGTTGTACCGTAGTTCTCGAAGCAGGTTGTTCGGTCGAGACACTTTGTGCGGGTTGTTCAGACGAGCTTGATGCTGCTTGTTCTGTAGTGTCCGAAGCTGGTTGTTCTGTGGTTCTCAGAACTGGTTGTACCGTAGTTCTCGAAGCAGGTTGTTCGGTCGAGACACTTTGTGCGGGTTGTTCAGACGAGCTTGATGCTGCTTGTTCTGTAGTGTCCGAAGCTGGTTGTTCTGTGGTTCTCAGAACTGGTTGTACCGTAGTTCTCGAAGCAGGTTGTTCGGTCGAGACACTTTGTGCGGGTTGTTCAGACGAGCTTGATGCTGCTTGTTCTGTAGTGTCCGAAGCTGGTTGTTCTGTGGTTCTCAGAACTGGTTGTACCGTAGTTCTCGAAGCAGGTTGTTCGGTCGAGACACTTTGTGCGGGTTGTTCAGACGAGCTTGATGCTGCTTGTTCTGTAGTGTCCGAAGCTGGTTGTTCTGTGGTTCTCAGAACTGGTTGTACCGTAGTTCTCGAAGCAGGTTGTTCGGTCGAGACACTTTGTGCGGGTTGTTCAGACGAGCTTGATGCTGCTTGTTCTGTAGTGTCCGAAGCTGGTTGTTCTGTGGTTCTCAGAACTGGTTGTACCGTAGTTCTCGAAGCAGGTTGTTCGGTCGAGACACTTTGTGCGGGTTGTTCAGACGAGCTTGATGCTGCTTGTTCTGTAGTGTCCGAAGCTGGTTGTTCTGTGGTTCTCAGAACTGGTTGTACCGTAGTTCTCGAAGCAGGTTGTTCGGTCGAGACACTTTGTGCGGGTTGTTCAGACGAGCTTGATGCTGCTTGTTCTGTAGTGTCCGAAGCTGGTTGTTCTGTGGTTCTCAGAACTGGTTGTACCGTAGTTCTCGAAGCAGGTTGTTCGGTCGAGACACTTTGTGCGGGTTGTTCAGACGAGCTTGATGCTGCTTGTTCTGTAGTGTCCGAAGCTGGTTGTTCTGTGGTTCTCAGAACTGGTTGTACCGTAGTTCTCGAAGCAGGTTGTTCGGTCGAGACACTTTGTGCGGGTTGTTCAGACGAGCTTGATGCTGCTTGTTCTGTAGTGTCCGAAGCTGGTTGTTCTGTGGTTCTCAGAACTGGTTGTACCGTAGTTCTCGAAGCAGGTTGTTCGGTCGAGACACTTTGTGCGGGTTGTTCAGACGAGCTTGATGCTGCTTGTTCTGTAGTGTCCGAAGCTGGTTGTTCTGTGGTTCTCAGAACTGGTTGTACCGTAGTTCTCGAAGCAGGTTGTTCGGTCGAGACACTTTGTGCGGGTTGTTCAGACGAGCTTGATGCTGCTTGTTCTGTAGTGTCCGAAGCTGGTTGTTCTGTGGTTCTCAGAACTGGTTGTACCGTAGTTCTCGAAGCAGGTTGTTCGGTCGAGACACTTTGTGCGGGTTGTTCAGACGAGCTTGATGCTGCTTGTTCTGTAGTGTCCGAAGCTGGTTGTTCTGTGGTTCTCAGAACTGGTTGTACCGTAGTTCTCGAAGCAGGTTGTTCGGTCGAGACACTTTGTGCGGGTTGTTCAGACGAGCTTGATGCTGCTTGTTCTGTAGTGTCCGAAGCTGGTTGTTCTGTGGTTCTCAGAACTGGTTGTACCGTAGTTCTCGAAGCAGGTTGTTCGGTCGAGACACTTTGTGCGGGTTGTTCAGACGAGCTTGATGCTGATTGTTCTGTAGTGTCCGAAGCTGGTTGTTCTGTGGTACTAGGAACTGGTTGTACCGTAGTTCTCGAAGCAGGTTGTTCGGTCGAGACACTTTGTGCTGGTTGTTCAGTCGAGCTTGATGCTGCTTGTTCTGTAGTACTCGGAACTGGATGTACCGTAGTTCTAGAAGCAGGTTGTTCGGTCGAGACACTTTGTGCTGGTTGTTCAGTCGAGCTTGATGCTGCTTGTTCTGTAGTGTCGGAAGCTGGTTGTTCAGTGGTACTCGGAACTGGTTCTACCGTAGTTCTCGAAGCAGGTTGTTCGGTCGAGACACTTTGTGCTGGTTGTTCAGTCGAGCTTGATGCTGCTTGTTCTGTAGTGTCGGAAGCTGGTTGTTCAGTGGTACTCGGAACTGGTTCTACCGTAGTTCTCGAAGCAGGTTGTTCGGTCGAGACACTTTGTGCTGGTTGTTCAGTCGAGCTTGATGCTGCTTGTTCTGTAGTGTCGGAAGCTGGTTGTTCAGTGGTACTCGGAACTGGTTCTACCGTAGTTCTCGAAGCAGGTTGTTCGGTCGAGACACTTTGTGCTGGTTGTTCAGTCGAGCTTGATGCTGCTTGTTCTGTAGTACCCGAAACTGGTTGTACCGTAGTTCTAGAAGCAGGTTGTTCGGTCGAGATACTTTGTGCTGGTTCTTCAGTCGAGCTTGATGCTGCTTGTTCAGTTGTGCCTGGAGCTGGTTGTTCAGTGGTACTCGATGTTGGCTGCTCAGTGGAGGGTGTACTCACGGATTTCTTAGAAACATTAGTTGTTGATTGCGTAGAGCTGCTAGCGGTGACTTCGGTCGAACGTGGGTTAACGGGTTCAGGTGTTCCTGTTACTACTTGTTTAGTAGTACTAGAAACCAGTTGTTCAGGAGTGCTGAAACTCCATGACTTTGTACTTCCAGTTACAAGTTGTTCAGTTGTACTCGGAGCTGGTTTTTCTGTTGTGCTTGATATTGGATTTTCAGTAGTAGTTGTTCTAAGTTTCTCAGTAGTACTAGGAACGCTGTGCTTTGTTGTAAATGTTTCTGTTGTTCGAGTGTTGGGCCATTGTGTTGTTCTATAATGGAAAATCTCCTGCCTTGTGCATTTTTCTATCTGGTGTAAAATTTCGCTAACAAGTTTTAGGAATGATGGTAGGAATTTTGCTACAGTGCAGTGTTCCATTGAATGCATTAGACCGTTGATATGGCTAACCATTTTCAGAGTCTTCTTTGCTTCCTTGTGAAGATCTTCAAATGATATGTGTATTGCATTATGCATTGCCTGTGGAGGTCGTAATGCAGAACAGAAAGAAATATTATTTAAGAAACATTATTTGATGTGTTTTTTAATGTATTCCCTTTTGCTTAGTTATCTTTATGTTTTAATTGCTGTATAGTTTGAATATTATGAGTTTTATAACATTTTGCAAATTTGTTATCACTTGTATTTTTCAATGACTTTTAGAGTGTTAGAGCTGTTAAATATTTATGTGAAAAACTTTAAAAATTCTGTGTTATGGACAAATTGTTTTGCAGTCAAGTGGTAGTACAGAAAAGACTAATTAATTCATACATTTGAAGTTTTGCTCTATCTCATACCACAACAAAATTATATTCGAAAAACGGAAAAACTTGAAAACTTTGAGGGTTGATTTCACCATTTGAAAATGATTTTCCACCAAATAAAAATTCTCATGCTTTACATACACACAATGTTGTATTAAAATCACAATTTTTGAGTTGGACGACTTTCCGTGTGAAGGGAATTTTCTAAGATTTGGTGTACTTACCTGATTTAAACATGCAATAATATCAGGCAGAAATGGACCAGATGAAACGCATTGTTCTACCATCTGATTGGCATTTTGTAAGCCATTGAGAATGTTTTCTGATATTTCGGTGACTTCATCTGCGATGTCTGTTGCTTCGTGAATAGTTTTTGAAACGCATTTATCAACCTTTCGAATGATTTTGCTTGCTGTGTTATTTATTTCTTTTGCCAGGTCTGTGCACTGGTCAATATTAGCACCATGTGCTTTCTTGTGTAGGACACGGATTTTGAAGGTTACCTACATGTGTAAAATTGAAGATCATTATATCTTTAATATACAGCATATGAGATAATAAGCGACAAATATAATCTTTAAAAGAATATAAAATTATAATTCAATTTTACAGTTTTACAGAAATAACATACCTTCCTAAAATAAAAGATATGTTAAAATTTAAACAGATTAACTTTCATACTTTTTACTTTACTTTATAATTATTTCTGCTTTGTAAATTCTGAATTCTATTTATTAGAGCTTGTATGAAATATTCGTTTTTATCATCTAATGCTGCGAGACAGATATTTTGTTCAGTTTAGCAAACTTTGTAGATTTAAGTCAGGCAAAAATAATTAGATACTATTTTAGAGTATTATCCAATATATTATTTAAATTTCTGTACTATTTAATGCGTAATTTATATTCTCTTAACTTTTCAGCAATTACATTTTTTTATAGAAATTGCTCGTGTTTTACCTATAGAACTTTTGCATTTGTTTATTTCAAATAATTTTTCAAGAATAATCTTCACGATAATATTTACCCTGCGCAATATGTCGTTGAATGTTTTGTCTGCTTCTTCGTTTGTTGTAATACCAATTTTTTTCAACTCATTGACATGGAAAATTGCCTCTTTTTTGGCATCAGTGAGTGTGCTTATAGTTTTTTGTTGATATTGCTTTATATCTTGTATTGGATTCAAAAATCCTGGAAATGGAGGAATGATGCTGCCCTATAATTGGAAAAAAGAAGAAAAGGTACTCGAAATATCGAATTCCATATGATTTCACTAATTTAATATTTGTTAAATGAAAGAATGACAATTTACTGAGAAATGAAGTGAAGAGGTCATTACACGTAATTTACTACAATCAATATTTTATAATTATTTGTAACGATGTAGTTGTCACATGTGAAGAAAGATTATTTAAAGAGTTTCAGAAGAAAAGAAAAACAGTCTGCCTGTTGCCACAAAATTATAACATATTGTTCCACGAAGAAATATGTTACAATACCGTGTCCTGTTACAATACTTTTATTCGGTGTTTTATCACATGCGCAACTATTCCCGTGTCACCAAACTAAAGTATATACGAGAAAACTGAATACTAGCACTACGATACTTTAATTGAAAACACAGTAATTTCACTTACATATACAGCGACTAATAAGGAACAAAGAACTATGACTTTCGCCATCATTGTTTCCTCTTTATTCGACGATTTTGACACAGTCTCGAGAAATTCCGTTTCTCACTTATATAAGGCGCGAAATTTATGTAAATAATCCGAACGCGTTAACGAAGAGAATATACGTGTAATTTTTGACACTTGTGTCAATGTACTATTACGACTAATTAATATTGTAAGATATATCTAAATTACCGTAATTGATACGTTATCGGAAACTTATTTAACCACTGAATTTACGTATGTTTAATTTTTCCCTTAATTCTCTTCTTCTGAAAAACAATCACTGCTGTTCACGTCATTCCTTATGTTGAGTGACACAATTATTTATTCTTTCAAAAGTATTGTATTTGAACAAATCTAATATTATCAAAATATGTAACCTTATACGCGATAGAATTTTCATCATCATAAGATTGCTATGATTCGTATGCTCAACCAAAAAGTGAATTATGCAAAAATCTATTACAACACTTTTCATTCCATTTAAAATTTTTGTTTCTATTCACAATTTCACTCATATTTATCGATAATCAGTTTTTATTTGTTTCAAAATTGTTTCATTTTATAACGATCTATTTAAAGGAAGTTACTGAACAATTATAATTTTTAAACAGTTTGAACCGTTTTTAAGACGTTTAATATTATTGAATCTCCTTGAAATTATGTCGCGTGGATATTTATTTAAAGTAGCGATTTCAAGAATTTTATTTTAATCGAATTAGGAAGTCGTTTACTCTTAGTAAATTATTTTATCTACATTTGAATAATAATGCAATAACTCTTTGGAAGTCGTTGAACGAGCATGTATGTACATACATATGTCATATATTAACACTATGCAGGGTGTATCTAAATAGTAACTAGGCCGAGTCACAACTCGGTTGTTATTGAAGATAGAAAAAAATTGTGCAAGAGCAACTGAACAATATGATGAAAAGTGTAAGAAAAACGTGTAAAGAAATGTTTAGAATGCAATGGTGGAATATTTGAGCATTTAGTTATAGATGCTGGAAAAAGAGGTAAATATTTTGAAAATTATCGACTTTTTCACGATTGTAGCCTAATACTTTTTTATTCAGAATAGCACGAGGAATCGATTCATGCAAAAGAAAAAATCATCGAGTAGCATAAAAAGAACGAGTGCAATTGCACTTTCCAACTGCATCGATGCACATCCATAAAAAGCCGCATTACGGGATGGTACAGCTTGTTAAAGCTTGCAAAACTTTCCTTTATAATTTTCTTCTATCTTCAATTACAACCGAGTTATAACTCAGCCCAATTACTAGATACACCCTGTACATGTAGACTACGGTGCATAAGTATTTCGACACTATGCAGGAAATATACTTTAAATAAAACTCTCTAATATAGTTTTGGCTTGCGATCTTATCCCAGGCGACTCACATAATGTTTATAAATACCAATGAAAATAACATCTGACATGAATTAGTATAAATGAAAAAGCAATAACTGAAATCGGTGGAAAATTGATGTTGCGAGAACACTCGAGTACATCGACTTCAAGTGTTTGTCGAAAATTTCATGAAAAATTATTACCCCAATATGCTGTGCCAACGGTCAAACATGGAGGTGGTAATGTAATGTTTTGGTGCAAATAAAGTGGACAATTTAGTAAGAATAGATGGAATTCGACGAAAAGAAGAATATTTAAATATTTGAGGTGGACACAGACGAACGCAATATTTAATAATTTTCATTAATTTGTTGGTAAGTTTATTATCATATACTACATCCTAGATCTTCTACACCTCAACGACATTCATTGTTGCTGATTATAGGTAGAAATATTGCAATATAATAAAGACATATGAACCTTTCATTGCAATTAGATCGCATCGAGTGTCCAAATACTTATGCACGGTAGTGTACCTATTAATGTGTTTGAATACACTATCTATTGACGCTTCCACGATAAATGTATTAAAGAGTAATAAACGTTCAAGTACAATGTTTCGGAGAAATGAATGGTAAGGGGCAGCGTGTGCATAATTATATTATACAAGTACAACTTATTTTTATTTATTTGTATATTAAACCTTTAATGTGAAAATAATGAAAATACGTCATGTAATTGACATTAAGTACGTCAGATTATAAGAATGATGAAAACTATGTATGATACGCATGTAGTACAAATACACAGTGCAATAATTATAATTTCTAATTCATGTAAGCAATGTATGTTTATTCATTCGTCTATATTATACCGGTAAACTTTTTGAATGAATCGATGAATAAAGAATTATTTGTCATTTTTATTTCTTGCTCGTTAGTCGTGTCATGATTACACTTACTGATAATTTTCATTTTATTATTAGTATCGATTTCTATTTAAGACTATTACTAATAGTTCATTAGGAATCAATAAACACTTCAATTTTCTCACGCTATAGCCACGGTATTAGTGATATAAGTAAGAATAGTTAAAAATAAAAATCTAAGTAATTTGCTTTTTACTGAGTATCATTCTTTTAGATAAAAAAGAAATTACAGATAATCTTGTAGACTTATACAAGAGGGCACACAAGAAGTTTAATGTTACCACTTAGGGGCTTTTTCTGAATCATTTTATTCGCGATATTTTGATCAAACTGTTAACATAAAAATAATAGAAGTGGTCTCGTTATGCAGTTCACTACTCTACCTTAGTGAATTAAATTTAATTGCTTATGAATTTTTCCCAAGTATTTCAAAAATTTACACATATACTATGTATATTATGTATTGGACTTATCTATGCGCGTATATGTATATCTAGTTTTCGTTTCTGTATATCTTAAACTTAACGTTTTCGTATGCAATAACATCTTTACTACCTTGAGTCTCCCATCAGAATACTCCATTATTCAAACATTCTATTACGAGACTAGTTTTCGTTCTATGAGCTTGTACACTACCTTCTATTGAAACAGAAATATGCTTCACTGGTTTGATTAGGGCACAGTACAGTATAGTATGGTGGTGTGTGCATATAACTTATCGTTAGTACAAGTCTAATGGTGCAACTGTAACATTCACAGTCACGAACGATAAGGGGAGGTTGCGGTCTAGGAAGCTAAAAAATTATCATTTTTAGGATTTCTTTTTAGAAGAAACTAAAGATGATAACGATATGTGATTTGGGAGAATTTATTATATATCCTTTGAACTTTTAAAAATGATATAATTTTTGGTTATATACAAATATTTCAAGCGTCAGCATCGCATTCCGTAGCAGTCTACGAAAAATTCTCTTTGGATGGTGGGACATCCAGCTCCTCGGCTTTAAATCTTAAACAAAAGAACCAAATATATTCTTAAACTGCGTGAAATTTCCGAGGCAGTGAACGTACGAAAGTTAAAAAAAAAATTTTTTATCCTTTTTCTAACGCTTTAAAGTTAAACATCATTTTTTCATCAATTTTTTCACCACTCTACACCACTTAAAAATTAGTAAACTTGGATAAACTTAAAATGTTGGAGATTCATTGCTTACGTAAAAGTATATTCTTTAATTTAAAACAAGATAAAACACCATTTCGAAAAATGATGTTTCAAGAAAAACGTGTTTAAGGTTTTACATCATTGCATCAATCACAAAGGTCAACAATGTACGTATACACTAAACATAAGGAGCTCCTCACCTTTGTTCGAAAGTAAAGATACTTCACAGTTTTTTGTTTTTTAAGAAATAGTGAAATAAATTTTTTCGGACTTTTGTATATTACGAATACTATATTTTCGCCGCAGAAAATTATCTGAAACGAAAATCCAGATAAACTTCTCATAGATATAACACGAATCTCGAATTTTGCTAGGTACTAAAAGTTGACCTTATCTTTATTTATTTGAAATGTACCTACAGTGGAGGACAAAAGTATTCATACACCCTATAAAATGGAATAACTTTTTTAAAATTGGGCCAAACGACTTGAGTTTCTTTGAGAAGTTAGAAAGATTAGTTTACTAGATGACGTGTAAAAAATTTTTGAAAAAACTGCAATTAGTCGGAATCGCGAAGAAAATAGCGAAGGTCGTTTTTACAATTTTTTTATCTGAGCTCGTAATGAAAATTTAAAAAATACGTTTTGTAGATCTATGACAATTATACACACTCTGAAAATTTCATCGAAATACAAACTTTGTTAGCCTATTCTATATGATTAAAAGTAAGACGAAAATGTTGTATGAATATACATGTATAAAAGCTTTTGTTAAAAAGTTATAACAAAAAGAAAATAATGCGAAGGGTATGCTGGTGGTCTTATTCTTACAGAAAAATAATCTCAGAATATGAATAGATAAGTAATATTTGCGTTTCTTGTTGATAAATTAGATGTTACGAAATGCCGTAACGCGTAACCATCTATGTATAACGTTCCCTTTCTGTACATATTATATTGTTGTAAATTTTTGTTACAGCATTCATGGACCTACATTAAACGTCATTTTTGTCTCACTGCTTCGTAGAACACTGCAGTAAAGTTTTACGAAAACGTAGTTTCAGCCCGTAAAAGTATAAATAATTCTTTTAGATATTAGGTGTATGTAGACTTTTATGATTGAATTACAAACAGGTACAAGAAAATCAGAATTTTTCTTGATTAGTTTATCAATTGATTAGTCTTATTAAATCTCCCACGTGAACAAGCCTTTTATTGCGAACAGCATCTACACGTAAAATACTTCATCGTTTTACCGTTACGATCAACTCTCATATAAGGGACGCGTTTCTTGCATACTGTTCGTGGTTGTGTGTGTACGCGCGCACACGCTAGTACAGACACGTACAATTTCACCCCAATAAAACGTTCCCATAGAGCGCGACGCATGGGGTGTCGTGGGAACCGCTTCACTCGACATAAAGCACCGTGCGCATTTTTATGGGGCGCATAGACGTACCCAAGTAGCTTGGGGATTCCTTTGTAATGAATCGACGATTCTTCCAGTCAAGCTTTCGCCCAATTTTCTCTCATGCACGCGCCTCACGTTCGCAAATTCACGAATTCTTTCTATTGTGACAGTTGATCAACCAGTTACGAAACGTTCCGCCGTATTTTTTCGCGAACGGTTCGCACGAAACGAATATGAATTAATTGACTTATTAAGCGAAACTTTATCTCTATTCTGGCTTGACAACCCGCGAGAAACGTATGTAGCTTCTTTATATGAACTTGTTTACTCAGTTAACGAAACAATGTTTGAAAAGCATTCGAAACGGTACTGATATACGATTTTTTGGTGAATAACACATGATATATGTATTAGCGACATAATTCGCGCACGAATTTTATGGAATCGTATGCGTTTCTTTTGATTTGATGCTGGTACCTGTTGATGACAAAATTGAATCGACCGAACGGAAACGCAGGATCTAGTTGTTCAATTATTATTACTTCTTATTCATTGCACAAAAGTTCACTTGTTTAAAAAAAAAGAGATACAGGGTGTTTTGTGTAGAACAGGCCATCGAAATATATTCTCTAACATGAGAAATATTTCTTATGTAATTTAAATGGTTTCAAAAGACGATTCAGACAGAAGAACAATTTTTTATAACTATCATTTTTTCGTCCATGTTTTTTTAAGTATATGCACATAATTTTTTCTGATGTATGTCACAGCTAACATTACTGTGCATTTATCCATGTATAATGGTATGACTTTGAAATAATCTTGAACTCTAAAATTTTTAAGCAAATGTGAAATTTTCTTTCATTTTTTGCAATTTTTTCCATCAAATAAATTTTTCTTCCATCTTATTCACCCTTTGAAACTATTACGTTAGAAATTACGTAAGAAATGTTTCTCGTATTACCAGAGATAGAGAAGATATTTCGATGGCCTATTTTATGCGAAATACCCTGCAAAAATATAATACATGTGTGGGATCAGGGCCTCCATGCCCATCAGAAGGAGCAAATAACAACGAAGAAATAACAAGGACGTCTTAATTATGGGCGTAAAGTTCCAGCTTGCCGGCAAAAAGTCGAGGATTAAATTCTCACTTGGTCCCTCAAATTTTTTCCTCAGCTCCTTTTACATATATGTACAATGTATATTGTTGAATCGTAATTATTCTTACTATAAATTAGTTTAAGAAGCTTTATATTGTTTAACAACATTCACTCAGGAAGTATTAGATCTGCCGAAAAGTTCTGTCGTTTCTTATACCTTTCATTATTTGACTTATGTTATAATATTTAATTTCTTTAATTTGCGATATAATCATCGTCATTTTGTATGACCGTGCTCCCATATTTCTGATAATTTATCAATTCTTTTTTCATAAAAAGCATTTCGTGCTTTCTGCATGAAAGCTATTTCTTAAAAAAAACTACACTGAACGAGTCATTACTTTCTTTTTGATATTCGTAAAAGATCCAATACCGCAACTGTTCCTTATCCACTGATATGTTTACTGTTAAATTCTGTAACGACAAACCAGCGACTGGCGCCTGCACTCAGATTACTTTTATACTTTAGGTCAGTATAATGAATGTATTTGTAAAAGTCAGATCAATTGAGAATTCAAAAGAAAGATTTCAAATAATGTTAAAGTCCAGGATAAACATAAGTTGAAAAAACGTAATACCGCTGATTTGAAAAATGTGATGATCAACAGATTAATACTACTATTCTCTTATTAATTACTATATTTTTATAAATTACAGTAAGACTAAAAATTGTACGTGGTATTCATTACACTAGTTATTGTAATTTCTGAGATATAATTAAAAACGAAAATTTGTTAGTTTTTAGGTAAAAGTAAAAACTTGAGTTTGCTTACTTACACATAACTTTTCTTTCTACTATACATAAACGACCCAACACATTTTGTTGATAAAATCAACCGATGTTCATTTAGACTTTGGTTATTTCTCTAGATATATTTTATTCGTTACAGAAAGAGGAAATTGTGTTATTGTTTAAAATAAACATACTTAAAATTCAAACAAATGGAATAATACCGCACAAATTCAATTTTATATAAAATAAATATAACAAATTTAAAATTTAAATCTGTAATTTTTAAATAAAGCCATGTTATACCTATTTCTATTTTTTCTTCCTTTGAGTTTATGAGTAATTGAATAATGAGAAGTTTATAGGAAATTACACAAAGGTAGTAATAAAATGATGATTGTGTGCAAAGAATATTGTAAAGCAATAAACATTATTATAATAGGCATGGTTAACAAACCGTTTCTCAACAAAGTACATGTTATGTTTCAGATAAACCTTCCCTAATCTGCTTTGATTCGGGACATTTTTGGGTGAGTGCTTAAATACAACCTTCGTTTATTTCACGGTCTACTTATACATATTCGAGATATTTGATACATATGTACATACATACTTTCTTGCTCAATAAGGAGTGTCAAAATAAAAATTACCCATGTTCACAATTCTTATCAAATTTTTTTACACCACGTATCTTATGAGATATTCATTTAAAACATTTTATGTATGTACATACCATACGTTACCATGCTACAAAATGGAAACTTAATGTCATTTCCTTTCTCGTTTTACTTATAGATGTAGGTAAATTATACAACTTCATCCCTCGTAGATTTAGAATCCACCACATGTGTCACGTTCTAAAAATTGTTTTTGTTTTTTAAAGGGAACATACACTTTAGGAAGCTAGAGTTTTAACATCTGTTCTTTCACTCGCTTCCTGAATATCAGAATATCGATAGCACGTGTTTCCTATGTGTCACATATACAGAGTGTCTTTTTCAACTGGACACGATGGAATATCTCAGAAGGAACTGAAGCTATCGAAAACATGTTCTTATAAAAGTTGTTCGGTGCGATGAAGAACATAATGTGGTACATATAAGTATTAGTTTTTTCGCGAGTGAAGTAGTGACGAAAATTTCAAGATCAAGTTGATGGAGATTTTTAAATGGACCGCTATATATTTTTTTCATAACAGGATAGCGTTTGTTGTTTTATGAAAAATCGTCAAATAGTGAAGGATCGCGGCGTCTACTAGTACAAATTCTCCACCGATTTTACAACTTTCGATAAAACGACCAAATGATTTAATGTGGTACCTTGTTGAATTCGTCTGAACAAACGCTGTAATATTGAAAATAAACAAATATAGCGTTCCATTAAAAAAAAGTAAACTTAACCTTGAAATCTCTCCCATTACTTCACCTGCGAAAAAAACTATTTATACCACATCATGTCCCCCATCCATACCAAACAACTTTTCTAAGAACAATATTTCAATAGCTACAATTCCTTTTCAGATATTCCACCGTGTCCAGTTAAAAAAGACACACTGTGATGAAGATAAACTAGGGAAACAGATGAAAGCACTATACGTCTACTGTGAGATTAAAGCTAATCACCTTTCAAAATGAATTTTGAAAATACAGTAGAACCTCCGTTATATAAACTAATTGGGGGACAAAAGTGTTCATATAATAGAACAACAAGCGTTTAGCTCTCGGATTATATATAACACTTAAGACAAAATGAAATAAAATGAATACAATTTGTTTGTAAATAACTTCATGCATAGAGCACTAAATCAAAAAACAATATTGTTCAATACTCCTTTTTAACGAAATTAGAGAAATCAAACTTATGGATCCCAAATCCAGAAGCAAGTACATACACATATCTAAACACTTTCTATATTTACACACAGCACTGTAATACGTAATATACTGTTCAGATAACGGAGGCTCTACTATATAGTAATTCTGTAAATATTTATTTAATTTGATATAACAAATTTACCTGTTTCTCGATTCGTTTCTCGACACCAATACTTTCAACTAATATGTATCAATGAAACCTGCGATTAGTGTCTGATACTTTTCATTTTATTAAGTTCACAATTCTGTACTTTTAGCTTTTTTAAAAATATAATACAATATATTACAGTAGTTACGATTATCCAGTGTATAATATTTCCTATAATTATGCAAAGTGTTGCACATATTATATAAAAAAGAAAAGGGATATTGCTTACAATTAGAGTATTATTGTATAGGGATAGCTTGCAAGATATAATTATAATAAGAGTATTTTCTAGAAACATCACTAATAAGCATTTGATCGCAAAAGTAAGTAGTTTCTTTATAATTACTAATTATATATGTATCACAGCACATGTTTTCAAGCAAATAAATTCAGGGTAACAAAATAAATTATGATTACATTTGTTAACGAATATGTACGTTTCAAAGTTCATGGTGATGAAAATTGACACGTGTGTCTCGGATAACGAACATCGAACGAACTTGAAATAGATTACTTTCACATCCATATTTCATAACAATAATGACAATTGTTACATTAAAGATTGTACTTTCTGCAGTTCTTTTATTACGCTACCCTGTTCAAAAAGTTCCAGGACAAGTTTGTTTATAATAAGCGGTCAAATCAACTATTTTTCTTCTGTTAAGTTAGTAAACCTGTTGTTGACATCTGTGTGTTACCTACTTAAGATCGATTGAACAGTTTGTTTACCTATAACAGATGTTTTTATGTGAAAGAAGATTTGAGCGAGTGGTGATTTTCATCGTCCAAAGTCAAAATTCATCGAGCGAAGAATTGACATTATATTTTCTGTCGAAAACGAAATTAACCATTCTAATACAATCAGAATTTGAGAAGAAGGAAAGAATTGTTTATCAAAATCACGTGTGCTTGAATAGTACAGTCTGTTTGAAGACGTTCGTCGATATCAATCGACGACATTAGAATTAAAACAACGAATGGAGGATTTCGTCCTATCAAATTGACGTTTAACAATGCGAGAAATATCTGCAGACTTAGGAATATCCATGTAACTGAAAGTCCGCAATTGAGACGAATTGTGCAGCACACTTCGTACGAACAGAGCTGAATTTGCCGAGGTGATTTTTCAAGCCCATAGTGACGAAACTATCATGAAATGCATTATAATCAGTGGCGAAACATAGGTATACGGATTTAACGCCGAAACCAAACAACAATTCTCTCAATAGACACAACAGAGTGAACCAAAGCCAAAAAGAGCACATAAAAGACTTTCTACCGGCTGGCCAACCTGTCAATAAAGAGCACTACTTGGATGTCATAGAATGTTTGTGTGATTCAATTCGCAAAGTACGATAACGCACCAGCGTTATTAAAGTTCATACCTCGACGCTTGTTCGCAACTTTTTAGCCAAAAATTTAACAAAACTCGTTCCACAAGCACCGTGAACGCAGCATGAACCGTACAACTTCTTCCTATTTTCCCGATTGAAGCTATAAAACGAAATTCAGTAAACAAGTTAAAAGCCATCTCAGAAACTGAGTTCCATCAATGTGCCGAAAAATGGAAAAAGTGTTGGCATAAATATATTGTAAGCAATGGGAATTATTTTTAAGGTGAATAGTTTAAGTTAGATCCCATTTTAGAACTTCTTTATCTGAGCCCGTAAAAAAGATTTTTAAAGTACGTTTTGTGCCAGTTATACACACAGTGAAAATTTCATCGAAATCGGCTAACGTTGCTATGAGCTACAGACGGTTAAAAACGGTGAAAATCGCAATTTTTCAGGACTTTTGGCCTATAACTGTAATAAATCTGAAGATTTTTATATTACCTATATAACTGACATGACGTCACTATTTTCTTCGCGATTCCAACCATTTGCAATTTTTTTACAATTCTTTTGCACATCATCTAGTAAACTAATCCTTCATTTTGTCCAATTTTAAAAAATTTATTCTGTTTTAATTTTAATAAAACATAACCTATGAGATATTAATGCTAACAGTTAGTTATTGTAATATAAATGTAAATTATTTGTATGTATTTTGAACCATATGATGAACTCTTAATTAATACTGAAGACTTGAAAACAATATGGAAAATTGATTGCCGGATATTATACCATTAAATTCGGTCGTAGCAATCATAATATTGGACAGAATTGACGTAGCTACAATAATAGATAAATAATTTATTTGCCTTTGCATAATAATAATAATTCTGCCGGCTTGAAAAAGGTCGAATATATTAGGAATTGTAATACAAAAAGAAGCATTCTTCAATTTTCCAGAAAATCGTTTTGACGTCAAATTGTATTACTATCATTTTACGGCAATAGAAACTTTATCAATATGTAATCAAGAATTCTCAAGAATGTGAATAATATCGAAATTCTCACATATTTTATTTTATATTGGAATTGTTTTTCATGATATCATTAATGGTTTCAACACTGTAATGTAAAATTGAATTAATACTGCAAAGTTAATAAATTTTTCGTAATACAGGTAGCCCCGGTTAAACATTCCGTTTGTGTATATTCTTTATTAAAATATAAAGAAGATACAAAGTTAAAGAGTTACCGATGTTTTCATTCTTTTGCTATTAGGAAAGTACGGGAGAATTAAAAAACTTGAAAAACTCGAATTCATTCATACTATTAACGATGAATTTAAGTAATATCTTTATCCGTAGATACCGAATATTTTAAACAATGCATACCTACATGGTAAAATATAGATAAGTATTATTTCCTGGATTTAATAAAATAATTTATTTTAAGAAACTCCCTTTTACTAAAGAGTATATACTTTTTATCATCAATACTTCACAGTCACCGCTTGACATGAGATTTTATATGAAAACACGGTTGAGAAACATGTATGTAATTTTAAATGTCATTTTACTTCTTATTGGGCACACAAGAAGAGGAAAGTACTGGTACGTTTTAAAATGTTACTAGAAAAAGTTATTATTAAAATTTAAAAATGTTCCCATTGTTTGTAAATTTATTTTTAAATAGTAATAAAAAGATTTATAATTCTATTTAAGTTAATCTGCATATGCACAGTAACCGTGATCTTTAAAGTGTTACGTTTATTTTAGATAGTATATCAATTTATCTTATAATTAACATTGTAAAATGTATTAGAAGTATACTTTACGAACCTTGTTATCATTAATGCGTAAAAATATCTAATACGCTACACTCTTTAATTATAAAACCATCCGAATGTTTTTAAGATTTGCACGTTACAACTGAACTTGAATAAAAACTATATTGCAATGTATAGAAAAAATACACACAAAAATCGTTTACCTGAACAAAAACGCATAGTGTACACATTTTTCTATGAAGAAAAATAAGAGGATCTATTTTTAAGTTGTTTTGTGTCTATAAAATCAGTATTAAGAAAGTACTTTATAATACTAAACAAAAATTAAACTGAAATCACAATAAAATAAAATTATAAAGATAATTTAATATTCCGTATTCTCCACAGATTCTATGGTTATAAAACTCATTGTACATATTTATAATATTATTGCAATATTAGAATTGATTAACAATTTTTTAAATACCTAACAAAATATCTATCTCAGGTTCAAATTTAATGAATATAGCGTGTTTCATAATAAATATAAACAAAATTTTTATCTAACTGTAAGTCGAGAAAGTTTAAAGGAGGATGTCCTGTGTATATAAAATATAGACAGCGTAATATAAAATAAATCTCAAATTAGAAGAAAATGTAAACAAAGTATTTTTGTTATTAGTTGTTATTTTCAAGTATATACGTAAATTAATCTGTAAAACACTGTGTAGTATTGTGTGAAATAACTGCTACTGCAAAAATTCAACGGATATTAAAGCTTGGTCCGCATCGCAGCACATGTTAGCTTTTGTACCTGTCGGTTTGATGTTCATGGGAATACACAGACATGTGGTTTTTATCTACGACCATATGGCGTATCGGGAAATGCATACACGTACATATGTGCCAAAGAATAAAGACAAATCCCATGTAAAGCGTTGCTTTTTAATGCTTTCACAGTTTGAGTGGACGCTCACAATTAGTTGCATCGAGAACGATACCACGGAAAATTATTTAATAATTAATTGTAGTTAACACTTTCACGGCGGGTGTCATGATATCTTATATTTATATCAAAATATTGATATAAATTAATAAAAGAACATTTATTAAAAATAATAGAGCGTGATTATTACACGATAAGGTTTATATAATAATAGTTTTAATAGTTTATTACAACGGTCTATGACCCGCTGTAAAATGTTAAGTTATACTTAAACTAATTACAGTTAATATTCATTTCAATTTTGATTAACACTAAAATAAGTTTTTCGCATCTTGAATTTTCTTTTTTTCTTTTTAATTGTCAATTGCTCACTTAATTACTTACTTACTTAATTGTCAAACTGGATATTTTATTTTCAAATACTTTAAAGTCGTTATATCGTCGTACAACTGTACATTTTAACTGAACTTTGTTGACATTAATGAAACTTCATTGGATTTGACACATTAATTTTATTGGTGTATCTAAAATTTTGCCAAATATCAAACCTTATAGATAATGTTTTTATTTTTATTCCAACTTTATTCATGCAACTGAAACATTGTTGACTTTTAAATTTTATTTGCAAAAGACAGGTAATTTGTTACCAATCTCTCTATTCAATATAGGTATGCGAGTAAACATATCGTACGCAGAAAAGATCAATTTTGGTGCAATGATCATGTGTAGAATGTGTGGAATAAAATGTTTTCAAACTAGGCTCCATTTAAAAAAAATCAGATTTAAAATTCTCGTACATCCTTATGGCAATTGTATATCTACCGATAGTAGAATAATTATTTGCTTTCTTTCTGTCATAAGTGTTTTGTTGGAATCTTTTTATGTGAAACTTTATAGCTCTTTTACTCATTAAAATTGCTATAAGAATTAAATGGATATTAAATATACCAAAATGAAAGGATTACATCTTAATGGCGACAAAACCGATGACATCTTTTTAAATGCATCGTAACAAAACTATTCGTGTGACTGGAATGATTTTTTGTCTGAATAACCGGGTGTCCCATTTTAATATTCCTATACGACTATCTTCAAAACTAATAGGAAATATTGGCATCAGGTTATTCAAAATCAGTCCGTTTTTTTAATGGGTAAAAGTGTATATATGTATACAGGGTGTCTGTTTTATCTCAATACAATGAAATATCTTTTAAGGAAGTGATGTTAGGAAAAAAATGTTTTAACAAAAGTTGTTTGGTATAGAGGCGTTATGTGGTGTAAATATTTTTTTGTACCTGGTACGATGGGGAGTTTCCAAAATCAATTTAATTTTTTTAATATGATAACAGTATGTTAGTGTGTGCTAATATGATAGTGTATGTTAAGACGAGTTCAACGAGCTACTAACAAAGTCATTTCTTTTCATGGAAGGTCGTAAAATTGCGAAAAACCGGGAGTCGGATCACCACACGTTCCTCACTGTCACGTCGACTTTTATATTTATAATTATATATATATTTTTTCTTTTACATAGGCTTATAGTTAGTAAAGTAATATTGAATGACCCCGTGTTACTCACTTGTTATACATAGTTCTTTGATCTCGGCCTTGTATAAACTATGTAGTCTTAAACAGTAGTCTTAAAATCTTTGAAACACTTCCACTTAGAAGAAAAAAACATATTAATCACAGGATACCCTTTTAGATACACATAAATTTTCATCGGAAACATTTTCGTCGATACCTAGTAGTTTTGGAGATATTCGTGTGAAAATATTAACATGGAACACTCTTTATACCTCAAGATTGTCATCTTTGAATATATTTTTCATCGTATGATATATGTATGAAATCTTTGAAACATCAAAATTTGCAGGAGCAGTGACGTTTAAGAAAATACGAGCTTTTAATCATATTTGTTTGTTTTCTGGAATTCCTTGTTACAATAGACAGAAAGTCTCATGTTGTACGATAAATCATAGCATTTGAAATATAAATATCGAATTTCATTAAAATCCCTTTAACGGTACCCGGAATTGTTACATATTATTCTAAAGGTAGCTCTGCAATCATTGTAACAATTACACATTATCGCAATTTTTAGTACGAGGATACTTTTTTCAATTATCTTCAAAGGTTTATGCTATTTTACTATTCTATTAAAAAAATTCATATTTCTATTTTTTAGTGTTGTAAAAATGAGTCATTACAGACTTACAATTAGTAGATACGAAATTTTATTTTATTTTAGTAACAGTGATGTGAAATAGCATCAAATATGTAGCCCCAAAGAATTGGAAATTTTTACAAAGAACAGAAAACGCGCAAAACGCGTCGCGATATCGCGGAAACTTCTTAGAACGGATGTTCAACGGAGCACTATCGAGCGCACAATACCGCAGCTTGTCAGAGATATACAGGGTGCATATTTTCTAACTGGTCGTACAACTCGAAAAGGAGTGAATCTGCATGAAGAAATAATTCGAAAATGTAGAGTAACATTTTTTCATGCAAAACTTCATTTCTGAATAAATCAATGTTGAAGATTCGTCGAGTAGGTGTACAGTGTTCACATACACATAATCTTACGTACGCCTTCGTCTAACAGATATCATTATAAACTATTATACATACCTACATTGCTGCTTGAATTTATCGCATTAAACAGTGAAGGATAAACAATGAAACACAAGTAAAAAGCAATATCCCTGTTGGATAGACTGTAATGGTAAAGCAGCTTGGTCATAAATACTTGACGAATATTCAACATCGATTTATTCAGAAATGAAGCTTCGCATGAAAAAATGTTACACTACATATTCGAATTATTTTTTCATGTAGATTCACTCCTCTTCGGGTTGTACGACTAGTTCAGAAGCACCCTGTATAATTACCGAGATAGAAAGAACAACCGCGTCGCTACTCGATATCGTTCGGCGCGTAATGTGGATCTGAAACGTGCAAAGGTTGAAATGGCACGTTTATCGAACCTATATTTTTTCCCTCCATGTTTTCTTCGCTGTCACAAAGCATCGTTGAGTTGCAAAGAGAGTAGAGTAAAGAGAATAATAAATGACGCGTGAAGAAAGCCCTTGGACATTAATTCACGGTGACTCGCTGAATCGGAAATTTTTTTTTTATTAATTTAATTAATTACAATCAATGCTCACAGAGTGTAATAACCAAGGGAGGTTACTTACAATGTAGTTCGTATGAGTATATGTACATACATATGTGTATATCTGTGCGTGTTTAATAGTATGAGAAACTACTCTGATTAAATCTATTGGATAGTTCTAGTAGGTAGTATCTCTTCAGTCCTCAAAGTTGTTCTATTCTATCTAAAAGTTGAGTGGAATCGGAAAATGAAAATCAACTTACAGTGGAGTCTCGGTTATCGTAGTTCCGTTTAATCGACGTTCCGGTATTATCTAAGGTGCTTTGAACTTAAATAAAATTAAACAATTACATTTTTTTTTAGGGTCGATGGGTGTTCGTAAATCGTGCAATATAATTATGAAAAACATTTTGATTATGTAATATTGTACATCTATTTAAGTTTGATTAACTGAAATAGTTAATTAAACTTAAATACCTGAACAATATGATTATTATTTATTTGATGAATATTTAGTTAAACCGAAATATATGTACAATTTTACATTATCGAAATGTTTTTTATGATTTTATTGCACGATTTATGAACACCCATCGACCTATCCGTATTATCCGAGTTTCCGATTACCCGGGGTAGGCTCACAATCTACTCTACTATATGTCGTAGTAGATGATACTGTATTGCGTCAATTATACTTATGAAAGTTTAAAATCACCTGCTCACATGTTAATTTAGAATTTCTCTCGATTTTTTTCTCAATTCTGACACTAATACTTCGGATATCCATGAAAATTTATTTTGGTTTTTGAAATTGTAGTACTAAACAGGGTTTTAACTACTTTACATTTCTTGTTTCTCTTTTTTTGTAATTATTGCTACTATAAATCGTTGCGTAATGCCAATATTTGTGTAACTGTTCTCTATTATGATATCCACAGGAAGAATACTTGTTAACTTTATCGAAGATTTTACATTTTACTATGGTTTTGTTCTTGGTAACATTAGTGGAAAATTGCTTTCTAAGAACTTAAACTAAAAGATTTTAATACTTACGATTATTTTTCTCTAACATTCTCTTTCATATTTTCTTCTCCGTGAAAAGTATTTTTCTTCTCTCAAACTAAATTGGTTTTGCGATGGATCATTCGATAACTTACCAAAAAAAAACATTAGACACCATATATCAACCCCATATCCCGACCTAGGTGAGAGGTGTAGTTACAGAGAAAATTTGAATTCTCCGTTATTGCTCTATTTTCCCTATTCAGTGGTGAGCAAAAATTCTGAAAAAATCTGGTGAACTGTAGATACGGGGGCATATGTTAAGGGATTTTTCCAACTTCTTTGTTGCAAATCTTAGTTGTAAAACATTAAAAATACTAACAAATACGGATTTCTTATTGGTATTTTAACATGGCTACATTTATACTTTTATGGTAACGACATCTTAACATAACTATCATCTGCTAATTTTTTCAAATTTTTTGGTAAGATGTGTTGTAGTTAAAAAAAATTAGAAACAAATTTGTTCCAGGTGTTTCGTGTGAAAAAGTAACGTTTGTTTTGAATTTTTATATTTTCTTTATTCAGTTGGGTGAGCTGTTCTAATATGGAATACTTTTTTTCATGTACACGTTTCATCTATTTACAATGCTTTTATATAAACGTAAATATTATGGTTTTGTAGGAAATTTTATGCTATTTTGACCGGTAACAGACAAATTTAAAATATAGTAACGGTTTAGACAATATTTATTACTTTTACTGAAGTCCTCACTATTTAAAAAGAAAAACACAAAATTTGTTATTTTTTACACAAAATTACAAAGAATTGTTTACTATTGCTGCAACTGAGAGATCTTCTTTCTCTATTTTCTACCTATCTTCTTTTTTCTATTTCTTTCTAACTGGTACGATAGGTGACATCTAAAGAACAGCAAACACGTTCTTCTTAGTGATAATGGAATTACACATACATCGTCTCTAATATGAAATATGAAATATTGAGCTCCTCGAGGTATTCCATATTAAGAAACTCATTGTTGTTTAAGTTTTCAGAAACATTGTATTAACGAGATAGAAATTCATAATTTCCAGAATAGTTACACAAACCCGACCATATGTGCAAGATAATCACGTAGATATAAAGTTAATGTACTCACCTTGTTATGTATAATATCAGTCTAACGATTCCAATGCAAAAACTCTTCAATATTCTTTTGCAAACACGTGCTTCTTTATAATCTCTGCATATGCTCACTAGTTGAAATAAATAACAAACACAATCGATTGTATTTACTGCCCATAAATGGCAATGCCAGGATTCTTTAATATCGTGGTATTTCATATTGGGCACGTATTCCATATTAGGACAACTCACCCTATATGTAATCATAGATAATGAGTCACGAAAAACTGCTGTCCCTAAATACCTCTTTACTTATTGTTTTGATAAACAAATGTTATGCATGAAATACATTGTATTCGGTCGGATTTGTCGAAAGGATGCATTTTAATGTTTTTTTTCTTCGATTATCTGATATATCAATGTGACTTTGAGTTAACCTTGAGCCTTAAAACTATATAGGTATAGAATATGTATTGAGAGTAACTGTACCATTTACTTTCAATGTTTCTGTTCAAAGTATGTTTTCAAAGTTGTGGCCGTTTACATCTCAACATTTTTTCAAACGGTGCTGGAATGAGTGACGAACTCACGTGTGGATTAATGTCAACATATGCTAAACCTGTAGTTTCTGCTGCTTCATTTGTTACACGTTTTCTCCGCACAAGCTTTCTATGTGGAAAGCTACCCGTTTCTTTCAACATTTCAAATGCATGATCAAAAGTCTGACACGGTGGAAGTTGTCAATTAGGAAACTTTGCATACCGAGCTCGTTCATGGACAGCTGTTTGTTGACACTGACCATAAGCCACCATCATATTAACTTTTTCCGCGTTAGTGTATCGCATTTTTCTTTCTGCGTGTACTGATCTGTAGTAGTGATGAGTTACAGAAGTGATAATTTGTTATTATTTCAAACGAACTTAACACCTACATACGTACGTAGGGAACATGAATGTTTATAAACAGAAGAAGCTAACTACTACTAATGATTACACGTATGTACTTCGAACAGAAATATTTAAAGTAACTGGTACAGTTACACCTAATATATTTTCTAGTTTTGAGGCTCAAGGTCAAATCAAGGACACCTTATTTTAGGTCCTTGAATTCGCCTTTTTATCTGCTACAATACACCACTAATGAAAATATACAGTGCCATTTAAAAAATTCAAAATCACCTTGATATCTTACAAGGGAACATTCCGAAGTGAAAATCACCGATTTTGATGAAATTTTAGTATGTGGTAGATCTAAAAAAAATATGCGACACGTTTTCTTTCCTCGGCAATCGTCTTCATTTAAGCGGTAAAATTATTTGGTTAAATATTTTTTTTGTAAAATATTTATCGTTTTCTGCATAAGTTTGTGTATATAAATTATATACTCAAAGAAAAGGAAAGAAAGAACTATTCTTTTTGCTCTTATTTTATGTTAGTTCGAGGCTTATAGCACGTATGTTTGAAAAACTGTACGTGTTATAGATTTTCCGATTGTATTATACTATGTTAGTTACTTTCTAATAGATAAAATTAATACTGCAGGTATTAAACTTTTGCGGTGCGAACCTTTGTCTTAGGGACTGCGAGAGATCTACGGCATGCCGTGACAGACGATATACTGAACTGGTACTTGTATATGAACCGTTCTTTTTTTAAGTTATTTAAGTCCAATTTTGAAAAAAATGAGTTTAACTGTTAAACATGAAAAGTTTAACTGTTATAACTGAAACTAGCCTTAACTCATTTTCTTCAAGAT
Organism: Habropoda laboriosa; assembly: GCF_001263275.1. Classification (NCBI taxonomy): domain Eukaryota; kingdom Metazoa; phylum Arthropoda; class Insecta; order Hymenoptera; family Apidae; genus Habropoda; species Habropoda laboriosa. The sequence continues at coordinate 210,186 of NW_017100159.1, read as the reverse complement.
TAAACTTGTACCACTTTAAGGGAGAGACTCGTGTAACTCGCTAAAAATAAAGTGATTTTTGTGAATTTATTCTGAAGGAACTATCGAATAGATCTTTCTGAAACTTTTAAAGTAATTTATTCAACATTTAAAAAGTACAAAATATTTATTTTATTGTAAAATAATTCGATTACTAGAGTCCGTTAAACTCACCTAAAACAAAAAATTCATAGAGTTTTCTATTCTTTATAAAATTATGTTCTGGATGAACCTAAATTTGCCAAAAACGATGCAAAATTGAGGAAATGGCGGCACTTTGAAGAAAAAGTTGCGATTTTGATGAAAAATTTTCGTCTTAATCATGCAATAAAAGTAATTAAATTTAATAATATCATTAAGATTGTAGATTCATCCAGAGCGGAATTTTTATCTACATACTCGCACAGGGACATGTCAATTGATTGAATATCTTGTGAGTTATGTTGCATGCCCGTTTGAAGGAAGTCGTTTCGAGAAAAACGCGTTTAAAGTTTTAGGTATTGAAAAGTAAGAATTTTTAGAAACTTACAACTGTTTTTTGCTACTCTACTATTTCAGAAACATTCAGCAAACTTTTTACTTCCTCGAAAAATTCTTGTTGTTCAAATTGTTATTATTTGAGCTTCCTTAGTTTTATTTAAGCTGCGTTGTAAGTATCGGTGAAAAATTTCTATTGGTGTCCAAAATTGAATTTTTATTACGCCATTTTATCAGCGGAGTTAAAATTTTTCCTTATTGCAAAGTCCTAATAATTTGTCAGTTTTTTAAGAAGGACATATTAACTTACCTTTGCCTCCAAGTTTGTTTTTTTTTATATTCCTAAGTCGAGGATCCATTTGTTTTTCAGACGTATTACTATTGATTTATGCAAAAAACAAAATTTTTCAACCTGTTACACGAATCTCCCCCATTAATCCTTGGTTGTCTCACACCTCTTTTACAAATCACCGTTGTCACATTTGGTCATCTATTTAGACTCAGTTCAATTTTTCAGTAGCTAGTAGAATATGTTTTGATAGAAAAAAAAATTAACAAACGAAGTAACATCATTCTCAAAAAAATGTTTTTTAAGTGTATACTCCGAAAAATGTAAAATAAAGGAAAAGTCATGACCGTACTATTAAAAATCAGCTCATTCCTGTGTTAATAATTCATTTAGCATTTCTCGACACATCGAAACCACAATTTTCATTAACACTAGGTTTACGGACATTTCTTATATACATATCTCTACGGACACGCGCCAAATTAACGCGTGAACAAAACCGCAGATTTTCTTTAAAAAACAACTTATTTCATTTGAAAACAACATATTATACACTATTAACTTATAAATGAAATTATACGATATTATATATTTACGTAAAATTTATAATAAGCATAAATGGTAGGAGAGAAATGTAAACGGCTTCTGTAGTTGTCCTTATGAAATTCGAAGTGCGTCAAAATGACGCGTTCCGTAAACCTAGTGTTAACAGTATCTCCTTAACAATTTAGTTACCAAGGGTAAGTTTATCAAGACATTTTCTATCAACAATTATACTCCAAATTAACTCGTAAAATTTTATTCGCCTGGGAGAAAACAGCTTGTATTAGCAAAAGTCAATAATTTTAATTTTTATTAATTTGCGAAAAATCAAAATTCTGATTTATCTGCAAAAATAGTTCTAATTTTTAATATATTATTTAAACAAATCTTCTCTCTCACCTCTCTCCTTCCCCCTCTCTTTTTAAGTTAGTTAAGACTAAAAATCCTCTCTTCCTTTGACTCTCCCTTCTTCCTAACATCTTCATGTTCCCTTCTTTCTGCATCTGTATATCGTAAAACGTGTGTATGCACCTGAGAAGGTGAACGAAAATGCTGTGAGGAGTGAAAAGGAAGTGCACTTCATATTTTTCTCTATTTCTTAAGATATGTACTTACATATCTTCATTCTATACAATAGCAAAGAATCTCATTTTATAAATTAGAAAATAGTTGAAAATCAAAGAAAAATTCCGTAAAATCAGTAACAGATAATAATAACATTACTTTGCAAATGTTGACATTATGTAGAACAGTTACTATCCCTATCATTATTTCATACAACAGATTTTGAATGTGAATTATGAATTACGAGTTTTTCTTGTAATGAAAAGCAAATGATTTACATTTTGCCACAAAAATTTTGTGATCAGACGAATGTACATTTGCAAATAGTGGAATTATTAGTAGAAATAATTTGCACGCAACAAGGCATGCAGTGTTAAGAACAGAAGTAAAATTTCAGATCTGTACTACATGCGTTATTGGTCTGTGTTTCTCCACTAACCACAGATTAGCCGATCAACGATACATAAATATTCCATTACGATGGAGCAGTAGTTCATAATGTTCAAATTGTAACAAATTACTTAACAGATTCTTTTCCATGGGGTTTTCTTATAGGTTTATTCATTTCGTTTTGTGTTGAAGGCTACTTTAATACGTAGAATTAAAATTAATTAGTTAAATGTGTAGAGGAGGGGGTATATTTACAAGTCATTCTGAAAACGTAAGTTGGTTTTGGCGTCAGAATTCAAACCTGCGATTTTCAAGAAATCCCGTCTTAATTCATGAGAAGAAAAATTACAGTTGATTATAATTTTACATTTTCATGGAAGAAACAAGAATAAATATAAAAAATGTAATAATTGTAAATTGTAATTATTATAAAAAAATTAATTGGTAATAATGTAATACAGTAGAATTCCGATTATCCGGTATACTCGGGACCGTGGCAGTGCCGGATAATTAGACCACATTTACGAAGTGATAATAACGAAGGAAACAACTTAGGAAACGACCACGGATACAAGTTACGATGTTTACATATATGCATACATACAATACACGCATTGTAAAATACATGAATTCCTTTAGTTTGTTCGACAACTGTTTGGTATCGATGTCACTGCTGGATGCATGTGGCCGTGACTTCTTTGTGCGAAATATGATTTGCGATGGTTGCCGAAGAATAGTCGGGACAAATATATCCCAGATAATAATCGGAATAACAATACAAAAATATAGATAAATGGATATGTAACTTCCAAGTCAAATTGCATTCTAAAGGGTTAACCACTACAGTCAACGCCGCCTTCTCTGTTTTATCTGTTTTCATACGAGTTTTCTATTATTCTTCTATATTTACTACAAATCCAAGTATCGCCATCCCAAAACATTAAAAGATCAAGTTCGGAGAAAATGGTATAGATATGAACCAAAAGATTTAAAAATTGTGTAAATCTATACCATAACGTTAAATACTTATAAAATGTGCCATCATTTGACCCTAGAAAATTTGAGTTCTATTTACGTTTACCCTGTAAGTTCTACAAGAAAAACGTTCAGTACATTTACTTTTGAAAGTACATGAAATATATGGAATGTGCCAAATATACCATTTTTTTCCCATATCTCAAGAACTAAACGAAAATATTAGTCACTATCTTTTTGTGCTAGCACTGTAGCGTAAAAGCTAGCACTGTGGCGAACTAACCTTTCTTACAAGTCGATCAAGTTTACTGAATGTTATTTTCACCTATGGTGCGTTTTTATACGAACGCCGTGCAAATAAAGGAAGCAAATTCGCTTCGAATCTTTCACGCTCGTTGACGCTCATATAGCCAAGCACGTTAAACGTTCACGTTAAAACGCACAGAATTGCGGTCATAGTCACCGATTGCTTTCAAAACTCGTAGCATTTGTTGATAATCTCAAGAAACCAATCTGTGTAAAATTTTAACTTTCTATTCTGTAGATACGGTTCTCGAGATAATATGTACATTCATATGTATGTAGATACATACATATGTAGATATTCAATGTTGAAGATTTGAAAAATTGGACGAAATGAGCCGATACGTCTTCACTTTAACCGCAATATTTCGGCTGCGTTTAAAGATAATGTTTTAATACTGCACTCGTTTTAAAGATAACGAAATACTCTTTCCAAGTATGCACATAAAATTTTATTTATTATTAACAAATATAAAAATTTTAAATGCCGGTTTTATACTGCTCCCGCCCTTCGATCAATTCAAACATATGTACATATATGTACATACCGTTTGATTCCTTGAACTTTGACTTGTAAAATAAATTTTTCAAAATGGTGGAGCGATTTCGGTAAGATTAAATAGAAAATAAAGTTTACCATGGGGGCACTTCATTCGGTGCCATGCAGACACCACGAACAGCCAAACAGTTGCCGCGCGTTCGCACCGCATGCAACAGCATGGGCAACCTTTCCTGGTTCTGTGTCCAAATTATCATGTCGAAGTGTGTCCCGCGTGAGTAGGTAGTAGTAGTGGTACATGGTCTATTCACGTGTGATTTTATGTTTTGGTATATTAATATTTCTAATGTAGTGTTGCATGTGATTATGTGTTTGATGCAACTTTGGCAGGTCCATGTATGAATATACGTATGTATAAAAGGCTAATATATTAAATAAAATAATAAAATGAAGTACTAGAGTACCATACCTAGAGGGTCAGATTTAAAGACTTCGCGGGGACGCACAGTGGCTGAATTCGTCGAAATCCTGGCCAAAAATCATATTTCCAAATCTAAGATAATTTATCGTACTAAATTGTCATAATACGACTTTAAAAATGTTAATGTACTTATTTAACGTTAAATATTGAGTATAAAAACAATTTTGACCAAATATAGAAGTAATGATAAATACTTGTAAGTATAAGAATGTAAAATACATCCTATTTTAATTGTTTCTTAATATTCATTATACATAGAATATTAACTAATTATATTCTGCTTCTTCTGTTTCCTCTTCTTCCTTTTTCTCTTCAAGAGAAATTGTCCTACTAAATTGCAGTAATATGACTTTAAAATGATAATGCATTCTTTTAATGTTAAATATTGTATATAAAAATGAAAAATACTTCCTATTTTAGTTGTTCCTTAATATTTATTAAGTGTGCGTCGCTGTCTATTGTTGTCGCTGAGTAAATGAAAATTAATATATTCTGCCTGTTTCGTATTTGTAATCCTACGCTGTAAATGTACAACCTATTAAATAAACAGGGCCATTTAGGTATAAAATTAGAATTACTAGTCAAACAAAACACGATAGTATTCCGATTCTATGCCATCCAGGTGCCACCGCATACTCGGTGCGGATGGCAAACAAATAACAATAACTCAAAAGACCGCCAAATACCGCAGAAAAGTGCAATGGGACCTTCTTCAGGAACCTTCAAAGTTTACGTTAAAACAAGAATGGCTGCTTGATCACGCTTGAACGATAACTATTTTCTTACTAGAAGAAAAAAAATGTATAGCTCTATTACAGCTGTAAAAAATAAAATAAAGCAATAAAACCACAATATATAATACATTAACTTAGAGCATGTCAGATAGCTACCAATACCGAAAGAAAAGAATTATAGTTCAATACTAAACCATAAAGTTACTTTCAATTCTGATATGAAAATTCCACATTCTAAAACTGACGACTTTGAGATCGCATGTCTCGCATCAGAAAGCTGATATTAATGAAAAATCATGCTTTGATAATGCATAAATGAAATGCAATACATAAATTTTTTAAAATCTGTAAAAGTCCGGACGGATCGCGGGCCGGGGGTTGCCAATATGTGGCATACAATAGGTACATATACATACATATGTATATACATACTTACCTACTACACATGCATGTATCACTTCCCTAAGATAAAAATTTTGTTCGAAAGCTTTTAGAATTTGTATTTTTATCAATTATCGTAACACAGAAATTAATATGTATATATTATACCACCTGAACCTTTTGTTCTTTATAAATTTTGTTAATGTACTACCGAATATTTGCTATTGTTGTTATCACATTTATTTTCCAATTATTTGATCATCAATATTTTGTACGTCCCCATTTACAAATATTTTAAGAAAACTGTGTAAATAATATTAATTTGACAAAATAAAGTTGGTATCTCAACCTCGTCCTTTTTATCAATAATATATCGAACGATTAACCATAAGAATAAAAATAAGTCCTCCTTCTGCAATTCGTCCTCTGCAAAATATACATTTTTGAACAGTGGAACGACATTGCGAATGGTTTTGAGAAAAATAATAATACATACATATGTGTACATGTATATATATCACTCACAAATTTGTACTCATGGTCTAAAAGACTAGTAACGGGGTCTACACCAAATTTCACGCTCTTGTATAATATTTATAATTTCCGATGTGTTATCACCAATATATGTACGTAAAATTATCGTGACATTCATTTGTCGTTCCTCTACAGAATATGAGTTTCTAAAATGCTGAACGATGCAGGTAATGTCGCAAAAAGAAATAAAAATTATAAGTTGCATCAGAGACTATGACCACAACACTGTGTGTTTTGACGATGGCTCATACGCAATTCAGTGTTTCACATTTCCAGTTTTATAATGCTCCGCCCGAGTTTTTAGTAGAAACGTAAAGATGATGTTCATAAAAATGTAATGTTACGTTGGGTGAGTAATAAAATTTGTATAAAATCTTTGGGCAATAATATGAACGCTATAAATAAAAGCTTCAGATGTTTATGATTATGGAAATTTACCAAAAATTATTTTTCATGAAAATGAGTTTCATGCAAGATATTTTTATTATGTTTGAATTTCATAAAATCAATATATGTATGTAGTCTTTCACTTTGATTTCACTTACCTATATCGTAAAATACCATTTAATGAAAATTTGGTTTTAGGAAGCAATTTTTCTAATATTTACACTAGGAATGTAATTTCAAAAAATTTATATCTAGTTATAAATGTGTTTCTGTAAATACTAACAGTTCTAATGTTAATTAATGCAAAAAAAAGTATTACGATACATTTTATATTTTGTATAAAATATTGATTTAAATCTTTAAAAAAAATCTTCCTTTGAATTTAAAAAAAGTTCTATAAAAATTATAGCAACATTACTTAATAAACTTATTCCATTTGTGATTCGCAATTTTTTATGAAAACTTAACGTTAATTCATTCTAAGATTTACCTACTTACTTTGTAAATATTAAAACGTACAATTTTTTCCTTACTTCGTCATTATCTATCTGAATGACGAAGATTCGTGAGCGTTTAACTATGTATGAATCATTTTAATGTTCGATTTAATGACTCTCGAAGATTTTCATGAGCATTAATTTTACATTATCGGTTTTTATTACGGGACACGGACGAAAATCTCGACAGCAAGTTTCCTGTGTTTAGATATCGCGTTGAGAAGTATCAAAGAAGTATGAGACTGACAATGAGAGCAGCTGCCAACTTTCTTTCTTTCTTTCTCTACGATCCGTGGCTTTGGTGCGAAAAGTAAATCAAGGCAGTACAGCTGCTTAGAAGTATGTGGCCATTCGGAATTTTCCTTGCAAAGTAAATTAATATTTAATTTTTCTATTAAATTTTACATATTAATTTTAATTATTTAATT
>NW_017100159.1:201934-202154 GCF_001263275.1 Habropoda laboriosa | reverse complement strand
TCATCAATTAATGAAAGTTCATCTATATTACTTTTAGCTTATTTTGATGTGGTTAGATTTGGATATTATGCAGGTATAGAATAGTGGTGTATATATTACGTTATATATTTGGTAAATATAATATTGTTGATCTACATAATTTGATAGTATTACTTCTTGATAAAAAAATAAAATTTATTTTCATTTTAATAATTACTATATATTCAGGTTTATCACTATT
>NW_017100159.1:198507-201620 GCF_001263275.1 Habropoda laboriosa | reverse complement strand
TTATTTGACAAGATTTTATAGAATTTTTCTTTACAATTTAATTGTAAAATTAAATATTAGTTGCCTATTTTTCTCTTCACTCATAATTAACACGCAAATACCCATTTAACAAAATGTTGACGTTTTTAAATGCATCTGAGTTTAATCAAAATTGGCGTTTTTTATTAGTTTAACATTTTAAGCACGATATTATTTGACAATTTTCTAGTCCTTTACTTTAATCCGTAAAAACGTGATGTGTATTGTGCAAAGTATAAAAAGTTACGTTATCAACTTTGCAAACAATCATTTCCATTAGATATCAAGCTAAAAAAAATTCTGTAATTAATAGATTTGATTTCTTACGCAATATAGCTCATTTAGAAAAGAAAGCACACTATTTTTATGCATTTTCCAGTTTCAACAACTAGACTCTTCAACAATAAAATTCTTATAATTGTTAGTATAGGTTATACGAATTTGAGATATTTTCAGAATACTTTCAAACGACATTTTTAAAATATTGGCTTTAATCGGCTTGTCAGTTCATGTTTTGAATATATGGGTATCACTTATGCTCCATGATATAATTTATTAAACAAATATTTATCAGGATTCAAATTAGATTATTATATCGAAAAATTACTGTGCAACGCTCATTAATTAACAGTGGCGTGAAGTACGGTTGCAAAATACAAATTCCAAAATCTTATTGTTTCAAATGTTACGTTTGCATATAAATCAATCATTTTGCATCCTATTTGTGACTTATGAGATCAATTTTTAAGGTTGACACAATTATAAACATATAACTGCAACTTGTATTCTCACTATACGCTCATAACTGGTTTTCATATCAGAAATAGTAAATATATTATATTCTTATAATTATTTTCTTGTCGTTATTTTATACTTTGCTTAGTTATTAACAGATTGCAGAATTGATATTTAAGTGAAGTTGAATGAAATTCGAAATGTTTCTTTAACAGTATATTTTAAATATATTGTAAATGAGAACTCATTGGTTCACCGTCAAAAATAATAAAGTTTAAATTTATTGTTGTCTTTTTAATTGTTACCATACACTTGTATAGATGTAGACATGTTAAAGCAAACGTATTACATTACACATAATTTTAGGTTGTGCATGATGCCAAATAATAATCGATGTATAGTGACTGCGTCCGATGGAGATTTGAATTTCTAATTCGAGTTATTGCAACACCTTATTTGCATTTTACGTCGCGTTTTCTCATGGAACCTAATTCCGTTTGTATCCACCAAGAATGTCAAATGAGAAGGGAATGTTTTTCCCAGCTCGCAAATCGATTGTAGAAATGTATGTACATACATGTAAATTCATACACGTGCTTAACGTTTCGTAACGAAAAATTTGTTAAAATCATTGAACGTATTATTTTTAATAGTATTATACTTCCGATTTCATTATTAATTTATTTATGAAAAAATGTTGTTATAAAAATCGAAAATGTAACGAGGAAAAGAAAGTAAATAAGAAAGGGATGGCGCATAAGTATAATTATTAATAACAGCAGAATATCTGATTGAATTTACAACCTTGATTAGTAGTATTAGAAGTCTCAGATATTTAATATGACAAATAACTTTGAAATTATAACTTTTCTTAGTATCCTATCCTCTGCAATAATTAAATGCTTGTTGGTTTGATTGTTATCTAATTTATTTTATTTAGACATAAATTCAGTATAAAAATTTTCGTTTTTAAACAAAATAAATGTTCAAAACTCAAGGGATACAATATTATCTGTCCTAAACATCGATAATATTATTGCTCATATCAATTGCAAAATAATTATCTAAATATTTAGGAAATTATGTATAAAAGTTCATTGTGTAAGAATCAAAATGTAATAAATTTAGTATAATAAACAAATGTAATAATTGTTTATTAATATACGATTAAATTCCTAAACCACAAAAATATACAAATTTCTGAGCAATGACTGATAATCTTAAGAGTTTATAAGATAAATTAATAACTTGTTGTCTCTTTATCTCGTTGGATCACATAAGCGAGCAAATTAATTGATTTCTAAATCATAAATCTAAATCAGAAATTCGACATATTACATGATCTTCTATTAGTCAACTTGTCCGGCTCATTTCATTATATGCTTTAAAAACAAAGTAATACTGAAATAGTATAAAATAAAACATAAACACCAAAGACTATACTCGACGTACGATACTAAATGCTCCTTTTATGAAATTTAACATGAGCAATCGGATGACTGCAGCTTCCCAACTTTCTACCCCCCATTGTTATAGATCTCGCCTCGAGAAGAAGGCGACGGAGAATCTCCGGCAGAAAGTCTAAAAACGCAGGAAACTCGACTATGTTTCGCGACGAAGTTCGCTCTGTCGTGTCTCAGCAGATGTACAACCATTTGCCGTGGCAGCTGCACTCCTCACCACTGTAAACTTCGAGCACCAGTCCCGAAGCTCGATTCGACCTAACCCTGTGATTCCAACAATCCTTGTAATCTCCTCTAAATATTATCTTCAATTTCCCCTTTGACGCCGAGAAATTCCATGGCTTTAATTCGCTGAAGTGTCGCCCAAGTTGGCCGGCTGTGTATACGGATCACATAACCGCGCGATAAACCGGTTTTTCGTGGTGCAAACACCAATTTACCGGACAGAAAGATGCGCACAGGCACTGAAGACACTTGGCATGGCCCTGGCTTGTTCCAGAGTAGGGAAAAGGACATACCTGGATCCGAGTATACATTCATGGTTTCACGATGTAGAGGGGGTTGACTCGTGTTCGTACCTAAATGAACGGAAAACAGGGACGATAAACGCACCTCGGGCCACTGGAGAAAGACGAATTTTTCTTCCCTTTGTAAGAATTCCGTCGATTATATACTAAACATGTTTTTCGCGGAGGAAAGAATAGGTTTAGCAAAATCTTTGAGGTCATTTCAATTTGAGAGTAACAATATAAACATATATAAACTTTGTTATAATGTTATACAAAAATATATATAACATATACATATAAAAATTTATTTCTATTCGATATCGTCACGGATAGAAATATTATAGCTATTTATTTGAATATTTCTGTAATACTTAAAGTACTAACCAAT
>NW_017100159.1:172181-198145 GCF_001263275.1 Habropoda laboriosa | reverse complement strand
AATATAAAATATAAATTATAATTATTTTATGGACATTTTAATCCAAGAAAAGAAAAACAAGTTACAAAATTGCGGTTATTGGTTTATCAACCCTTCTAATTGCACATAAGAATGATCATCAATTATATATTAGCATGGTGGAGTCATAAAAAAATTCAGTCATCAAAATTTCTAATTGTAAGAGGGGACTGGGCGTCAGTGTATGTAACCACACCCCTGGCGTGCCGTAGGACTTGGGTAGAGAGACCTGGGCCCGTTTGAACTACGGCATTCGCGTTCTGAGTGTTTCAGGGGGGGGTTCCTGTGTCAGAGTGTCGGAAGATCGAACCTGTATCCTCGTCTCATCAGGCTTTTCCGTTGTTTAACGTTGTTCAGTGAAAGTGAATCGTATTCACATCTGTGCAGTTTCTCGTGATCGTGATGAAAGTGACGGCTAGGCACGACCAGTAACATGTCGCAGCCACCTCGACATTTTTTTCCCTGACTGATAAACGGTACTCGTCATTCTAACTGTCGAAAGCCTGCCTGTGCACGCGAGTGTAATTCCTTCACCAGGTGGCGCGGAAGTTCCTGGAAAAAGAAACAGCCGTTTTATTTAAATATTCTCCATTTTTGTCCTGTGTACAATTGATACGTCAATTCATTCTCGATAGATAATTTTATCGAATAATTTCCAAACGCGAATAAAATTTTTTACAAAGGCAAACAAAATTTTGAGTTACAAGCTTGAAAGTGGGATCATTGATATAATTAAAATTCAACAGATCTTTTCGGTTAATATCGTAGCGCGGATATAAATTTAACAACCTTTGGTGCGTTCTGTTGGATGATGGTTAGCTCGTCGATGCGACAGATCAAATTTACACTACAGTTCCGGTGTGGTCGTCGGAGGTAGCTAAGCATGACGGCGGCAGTTCTAACGGAAAAATGTGGGAACTTGTATCGTGGCTATTCTTTGTCACTTCATTAGTTGATACACGCTAAGAAACTCGAGGATAATTGGGTTAAACGTCCACCAGTGGGTAAACTTTTCTTCTGTTGCACTAAATTATATGAAAAAAGCACATTGTCGATGTAAATACGATGAAAACAGTTCTTTGGTGGCAAAAAGCAATGAACAACTATATCTGTTAAATTCTTAATCGATGCGTGAAACGAGGTCAAGGATAATTGAATAAAATAATTTACAGACAGTTTACTGTTTTTCCCTGTTAGTTGTACTACGAGGTTTCCATAGTCAAAAGGAAAAAGAAGTCAAGGGACTGCGTTTGCGTGGCCTGACGTACTTCCATTAATCGACACGTTGGGCGATCGGCGAGGTCAAGCGGAATAAACGTACTCAACTCGTGCATATTCGATAGCTCTTCAAGGAAACGGAATTTCATTCGAGTAACGGCTTCCTGGCGACACAGTTGAAAGGCTTTGCGTTTCATTTGAACACTCATCGTTTAATCTGCCGTTGGTTGATGGTGTTCGACCATTAAAACAGTGGACGACGACGACGACTTCAGATGAAATTTGCACCTTGGCTGCTGCAGAACGATGCTTTCAGGCCGAGCTACGAAACCTTGATAAGGAAACTCGTAGCGGCACGCCATAATTAAAAGGAATATATACACAGAACAAATGGAGTCGAGTAGCTATTCGAGGCAGCGATTCAAAGAGAGAGAGTGTTGATTTAGCGCGATGCTCCTGAGGCGATTCGAAAAGGTCTCCTGGCGAACTCTTGACGGCGCATTTAGCGAGGGAAAAAGGGCGAAATGCGACCATATTGAAAGGCGAACTTGAAACTAGAAGTAAATTGGGGATTCGTCATCGATTAAAAATAACGGAGAGATAGTAACGGAGAGACAGATTGGCGGACACGATGATCGTCAGAAAGCAAAAGCGGAGAGCATCGTACGAATAGCGAACGAGCAACAGGATACGCTCGCCTCCCCACTGTTGCGTACATAAGGTAGACCAGACAACAGAGAGACGACGAGCGCGAAACCGAGAGAGAGTAGCCGGGATCCCACTCTAGAGGTAGAGTCCATGACGTCAACCTCCGCGTCCAAGTCGTACGACCAGTTTGAACTGCCTGCTCGCAGCAACAAGGGAAGAAGAAAAAGAAGAGGCGGTACTAGTCTTTTTAGCCGTTCGTCGATCCATTCCGGTACGTGTACATTTTTACCGGCCGGTTTCTGGTAACGTAGTGCCACCATGCCTATTTGACCATTCGCTGATCGTTCACTGCAAGAAACAAATTCATTCGAGTTCGATGGTTGATTAAACGCGCAGTTAAAGTAACGAATAAAATAACATGTAAAATACGTAGCTGAATTTGAACGAATATATGAGAAATTTATACGAAAATACGAGTGATAATAAAACGAAAAGGACGGTGTCTGTCGATCGCGTCGACGAATTGGTCGAGTCACGCACCTGGTACCAGTGATAAGTAGAAGTGCACGAAGTGTGAACAAGTTCTGCAGCGTACGGAGGCTCGCGATGGAACTCGATCGTTCGGTGTCGGTTCTTTGGTCGATCGGGAAGCCCCCACAGTTATCCGTCTTCTCAGTGCCGCACCTCCGTTCAGTCACTTCGGTATCTCCACGAATCGAGCGAATTCAAGATAGCTTGATTGTATAACGATAAAGCTACGTGCACGCGTGTGTACGTGGACGAGGTATAACCTAGGGATAATCGTGGATAACCGTGAAAGTGTTCTGAAGTTTTAAAAGTTCAACGACGCAAAGTTAGTAAAGTGTTAGTAAAAGTGCTTTGACAGAGGTGATCATACAAAAGATTGGACGAAAACTGTGGGCAAAGTGACGGAACGTTCGATGATATCGTCGCCGTGCACGGTGCACCGAAGGAAACAACGATCGACAACGCACAGGCCGTTGTGTTTGGATACTTGACGCTGTCGTTACTGCGCGTTGTGAAAACATCAACGGCTGAAAGAAATGGGAAACCACCCGTCCGCCCACCAGCCGCTCGAGAGAGTTACCAGCCATGCTGGAAATGGTCTTCGCCTCTCGGTACGTTTCGATTTTGTTTTACGTCAATGATAACTCCCGCAGATGCCCACGTGTGATGCACGCCTCTCGATGCCATATCTTTAAACGAAGCGTACACGTTTTGCGTTACGTATGTTTCTCGCTGAATCTATCAGTCTTTGAAACTTTAACGCTTCACTGTCGAGCTTTCGGCTTTTTACTTTGCTTGGCTCTTGAACATTGCTTCGATCACTTTGATTAGAATTTTAGAAACCAACCTATGGGAAATTGCGTGTGTATCGTAGGTCTAAACACATTTTTTGTAATGTTGTAGAGTGAGGAAGAAACGAATTGGGTAGTTAGGTTAGTCGTAGTTCCGCAAATTTGATTTATAATTGTTCGAACAAGTTTGTATGCAAGAGAATAAAAATTATTATTATTTTTGTTACATAAAAGTCATAGATTTTTTTAATAACAGTTTAAATACTAGTATTATCTTGGAAGGTAATAATGTTTGTCTTAAAGTGAAAAACTTACAAGAGCAATATCATAGGATATTTTTGCAGAATTTCAGACAAGAAATATTTTCGAAGATTCGTTTCTCTTTGATTATTTAGTTTTTTATCTTTTTACATGCAATAAGAGAGAAACGTTTGTTAAAATATAAGATTATACTTCCATAAGGATAGAACTTTTGGCATTGGTTCAGGAAAAACATGATTTCTATTTCAGAATCAATATGAAACGTATTTATTGACGTTTACCTCTTTAACTTCGTAAATATGTGCCATGAGTCAAAAGTAATAATAAACATTCCTGAAAATAATTAGAACGCTGCCTACTCTGATACTTTATTACTCCATAACGTAATCAATATTTTTGAAAATTTTTACATCCTATATAATTTACGTATTTGATATTGTAGATATTACGATAATAAACATTTCATGTTCCCTTTATCTGAAATAAACGTTTAAATCATTTTCCCAAATAATGCAAACACATATTGTTCTAATTCTTTGAGTATTTATAACTTAAGTGGCAAAAGTAAGAATGGTACAAGAAAAAATTAATTTGCGGTGCTGGCATCAAACCGTACGAGAACTAGTAAAAACCAGTGTATAGGAACAGAAGGATCATATTCTTGCTGCAAAATGTATGTGCATACGTACACACATATGTATGGATTAGAGAAGTCAAGAATATACGATTATGTTTTATAGTGCATAATACAATGGTATAAATTAATATGATTTCGTTTTATAAATTAAAAATATTGGAAGAAATTTAAATTAGAATTATAAAAATATTGGAAAAAGTAAATCATTCTATGACAAAGTTATTATCATAAATAAGCTACTAAATAAGCTAAATTTACTAAACGATAGTGTCTATAGAATTGAAGTAAACATAATTTCTCTTTTTTTAAATAATTAAAAACACAAAACGTAAAAACATAATTGTTTCCTAACCCATTGCTCACAGCAATGCATTATTACATAAGGGGGTATCCTAGTCTAAATCTTTCAAAAACTCGATTTCTTTTTTTTACATTTTTCGGAGGTATGAACCTTCAAGAATGTGCTGTTAAATTTTTGCAGCAAAATTCGAAGTATTTCGGCTTTTGCAACGAATGGCATTACCTTCGCCACTTCGGTAATACCTAGCTCACCTCTATCTGTCTCTATTGTACTATCCCTTTCTGACCTGAAATGACATAGTAGTATAACCCTTTTTAATGTAACTGTGTAGTGCAGTGAGTGCAGTAGTATATTGCAAATGAATAAATATGTGCTAGCAAGCACATGTATCACACGAAAAATTTTAAACGTGTTTTTCTCGAAACGTACTTTTTTCAACTGACGGAAGTAAAGTAAAAAAATCTAATCAGCCGTCCGGTCTGAAGTTTTAACACGTCATTCTACATACCATTGGCTCTCACAGGTATCAAATTTACATTTCTATGTTAAATATTTCATATTTTTTACGTCGAAAAACTTAAAAAAAAAATGGAAAATTTCGATACTTAAACTTTTAATGCACGCCATTTTGTTAACTTTTGACATATATGGCTAATTTTGGTACCTATGATAACGGCACTCATAGCTAATTATAAATCTTTACCACGTTTTTGATTTGGATGAGTCTATGAGCTGAAATCACTTCCGCCAGCGAGGCATGTTTCTTTAAAGACGTTATTTTTACCTTCAGATATAGCGTTCAACAAACAATTGAAAAGTTATTTAAAAAATTGTTCTGTATGCTTTATAAGTGCTTTAACGCGTGAAAAAAATTTGACAGTGCTGTTCATTGTAGAATACCGAAAAAAAAAATCCTGAATATAACCGAAATTTACGGCGTGTAGACTACCATATCCCGTTAAGCAAAGGTAAAAGGAACATTAAAAATGACGGCGTAGACGAAATAAGCTTATCGCAAATAGAATGTCCAGTGCAACATAACTGCTAAAACAAGGAGAGCTGAATCCTGTCTTCTGTCCAAGAAAAATAATGTCTATGAAATCTTACTTTCGGTTGCTCCTCCATTCGACCATGCACTAATTTAGTTTCGATTTCACCGTGGGCGGATAGATACTTTTGTGGCCTGGATCAAACCGGTCCTGTAGAGGTCACGATGCAGGTCACATATTTTCCTTTTTATCTTCGAGATTTCGGATCTCTCGAGTTTCTTGTTCGATGTACACCCGGGTGTATTTGTATCATCTCCTTTTTTGTACTTTCACGGTAACAGGCGCAAGTAGTTGCATTACGTGACTTTAGTATCTTTGTTAAATATTGCAGGCATATTGAACGTTGCATTATCATGCATGTAATTGATGTCTGTTGTGCAGTAGCGACGATAGAATGTTCCAACCTTTAAAAATAATATTGCAGCAAAAACCGTTTGAAGGTTGATTGGCAACTAACTGTCGATCAAATGGTCTTTTGTTCCTGTTTTTCATTGCATTACTGTTCATAAACTATCCTGCGTCAATGTAACGATATTTTTAGTTACTCAGAAATTCTTCGTATATCGTATCTTCAGAAAATTTTAATACGTTAATTTGAATTAAGTTTAATGTGACGGATGGTTATACATTTATTTTAATTCGCTATTTATATATTTGTAAACGAAGCTAGTGCATCATTTTATATCTTAAACTTATCAACTCAATAGAAAGTGTTAAGATAGTGTCTTTCTAGTGGATTATCCGGTATTTACGTTTGTTTCCGTATTGTGAAATACTGTTAATGAACGCTCGTTCTAATGTTTCTTGTTCAAGGTTACACGTTTCGCGTTACTAATTGTTTGCGTAACGGACCTTATGGTTAATTAATAATTGTCGAAAGAGAAAGCGTCGATCGAGTCGTTCGTGACTCTGTCGAGGCTAATTGTTCTTAATCGACATGCGTTGCAATCGGGAGCAAGTCGAATTGGGATTCAGTGTCGTGTTTTTAAAGAATTGCAATTACCTATAGACTGCAGAAGTAAGGTAGAAATTCAAGAATTTTTCTTGCTAAGATTATAGATCGGAATTAAATCAAACGTTTTATTCTGAAAAATACATTTGTGAATTAGCTGTATCCAAAATTTTATTACGAAATATTAATAATTGCAAAGGATATTGCTGTTACTAGAAAGTATAAATGGTGCATCTAAGGACAGGAAATTACATATACAATGTGTCCGTTTTATCTGGAAATACGTAAATATTTGGAAAATTATGGATGATACGGAAAAGTGTCTGAAACAAATGTTGAACAAAAATTTTATTACGAAATATTAATAATTGCAAAGGATATTGCTGTTACTAGAAAGTATAAATGGTTTTATCTGGAAATACGTAAATATTTGGAAAATTATGGATGATACGGAAAAGTATCTGAAACAAATGTTGAACAATGTCAAGGGGAATATATGATACCGATATTTATTTTATTTTGCAATGGCTGCGAAAAGCCCTGTAAAGGTCACGTTTATATTTTTAAACGGTAACTATATTTTTTTATTGCAGATTCTTGTAGCCGACATCCAAACGTTTTCAAAACACTACTAACTTGTATCTTCCGCATAAACTACTACCGAGATATTAAGTTTCAAAGTTGATATGCCGGCGGCATTGGCTCTCGATCGCACAGTTACCCGCTAAATTAATATTGGGTAAATAAGTTTATGCGAAAGGAATAAGGTAGTAGGGTGATTCCACGCCAAATCGATGACGTTTTGACGTCGACGTCAGGGATTTTGTTCCAAATGAAATGTAATGTAGCACACGTAAAATTGAAGGGGGGGGATACGAGCGGTACAAACAGCTGACTGTAATAGTACAGCGCGCGGCTCGCTTACCTAAAACGGGGGTTCATCAGTCCTTTTCCAGCTCCTTCTAACGCTAATTTTAAAGACCCCCACTCTGTAAAAAAGCTCATTTTGAAGGTAGAATTTCAAGGAATGTGACCATATTTTTTTTTAATTTGAACAGCTCTAGCCCATCACAGAGAAACTTACAAAATAAGAATTTGTTTATGATTTTCAGTATTATAAAATAAATTTTCAAACAACAAAAATATTATTACAGTAGGGTAATCCTTCTAGATTGAAACAAAAGAAAAATGAGCTCAATTCGACCTATAGTTTCTTAGATAAAAATTGTGAAGCATAGCCAGTTTTCATAAAAATGGACAAAAATTGTTAAATTCAAAGGTCCGTATTTTTTAAACAAATTCGAAACCAGTTAAACGATGATTTAACCCCTCTCCCAATTTTACGTGTGCTACATTACATTTCATTTGGAACAAAATCCCTGACGTCGACGTCAAAATGTGATCGATCTGGCATGGAATCACCCTAATATCTTGTACCTTTCGCATAAACTTATTTACCCAATTTAGCGGGTAACTGTGCGATCGAGAGCCCAATGCCGCCGACATATCAACTTTGACACTTAATATCTCGGTAGTAGTTTATGCGAAAGATACAAGTTAGTAGTGTTTTGAAAACGTTTGGATGTCGGCTACAAGAGTATGCAATAAAAGAATATAGTTACCGTTTAAAAATATAAACGTGACCTTTACAGGGCTTTTCGCGGCCATTGCAAAATAAAATAAATATCGGTATCATATATTCCCCTTGACGTTGTTCAACATTTGTTTGAGATACTTTTCCGTATCATCCATAATTTTCGAGATATTTATATGTTTCCAGATAAAATAGACACACTGTATATACAATACCTGATACATATATCAATGTAACAGAAGAAGATCTGATCTAGACAGCTGGAAAATGAAAACTTTCGATTTCTTTAAGAAAACGAAAGGTAAATCGATATGAAATCCCGTTCCTGTAATGTATTTTTTATAATTTCTAGCATCCAGTCGAATTTTTGCCAGGAAAAAATTATTAGTTTCATTGTCCATTAAAGCTTTCGTTAACTTGAATTCATTCATATTGTTAATCATAGAAAAAAAATATAGCGTTATAATTGAATATAAAAAAATGATTATCGACATGGCAGTGTGCCAGAGTTATAATAGAAATACGTTTTTACCTTATTTCTTTTTATTACATTAGCCCAAAGAAAATGCTAATTTGTGAAATTTTTCACTAGATTTGAGTCCACTTGCCCCTAAAAGCTATCTATTTATGTATGTACGTTTAGCCTTCAATTTTATGAGTATATCTTTCACGCCTGTAAAATACAAAAGTGGTAAACAAACAAGTTTCAACTTTTGGACCCTCGGAACCAGAACTCTCTCAAAATGTTGCAGTAAAAGCAGGAAACTGATAGTTGAACACAGTATTTGTAAAATACTTCGTAAGCATATATTATGTTAATTGTAATAATAGAAAAATATTGCATACACGTAGGTCTGTAAATACATTGTTGCCCAATTATAGACTTTGAAAAATTTACACGTTAAATAAAAGTCACACAGCAAGGAGATCACTTGTTTTTTATTAGTAAATACATATATGAAAACATATTTTCCTAAAAGAATATACATACGTACTCGTAATTATAGTTTGGCAAAATATTATTCTAATTCACCATGTTATGATAAATAAAATCTATATTCTATTTAACATTACGTACATTTTTCTGATAAATACTTATTTTAAGTATCATACTTGCAGTCCACTATCCAACTTTGTTCCATTACTTCAATTAAACAAGGAACTGTTAAACTAAGTACAATCTAATTAATGAACCGTTTGTTAACAATATACTTAATTCGCAAAGAATTAATATCAATTAATATGCTTTTATTAAAGTATCACGGTAAATGTAGGATATACGTTTATTAAAAACCGTGTATGATTATTAATAGCCCTAAACATGTTCATTTTTCTTTTTTGCTTTTTCTTAAATCTTCAATAATTTTATATATTTATTAGTAATTGTTTTATTATAGTATAAATGGAAAAGTTTTGTTTTCTTTTTATTTAAAGAACCATCTTCCTTTGAATTTGCCTTAACGAAATATGCGTTGAATAGGTAAAAATACTTGTTCTTCATAGAAAGGAGAAGTAAGACTTATAATTTGGGTTTCAGAAGATTCAAAGAAAGTCTTAAAGATAGTAACAATTCGAATTTGACGTTCTTTTTAGTATTAATCTTAATAACGCGTCAATTCAAAGAATATTGTAGTATAGAAAAATTCAGTATAAATGGTCGAAGATTCAGTTTTAAAATTACAAGTTTCTTTAATATCTGGACAATAAAATGCTTATCTTAGTTGAGAATAGACATACATATGTTAAATATTTTTTTCATATCCCCTTTTACACGTACTTCCTTCAGGTGCAGTATATTAGATAAAATAAAATAGATATACAGTGCTCCCTAGAACAATGCGGAGGTTAAGGACGCCGACTGATTGTGTAGATGGGAATCCGCGTAGTTAGGAACCACCCCTCGTCTTCACGAAAAACTGGAGCATATTCATATTTTTCCAATGTGCATATATTTATGCCCGTGCGCACATGTGTGTGTGTGTACATGGATAGACACATACATATATATTATGTAATTACATGATGTATTATATTATTTATACATATACATATAAATGTAGCTCCTTCTCGCTCACAGGGACACACTGGTCGTTTAATTTTTCTCCTAAGTTCGGCTGTTCGTTACGTATTTGAATACGATGCCACAGCTTCTTGTATGCAGCGACAATTTGTGAGGAATCAGTTTACACGAACTAATTCGTATTCACTCTTTCTCTTCTTTCTTATTCGCCATGACAAAGAAAATTGTAAAGGTATACGAAATGTGTAAATTAATTCGAAATGAACGTCGAAATTTTTCAAGAAAAAAATCCGCGTGTAATCGAAACTGCGTTGTTGGAGGGAGCACTGTATTAGAGTAATTAAGTGAATATTTGTCATCAAGTATTTCATTAATATATTTTGTGTCGCATAATTACTACTACCTCGTGCAAATTTCTATAAACAGAATAAATTCTTAAAAAAGTCAGTTATTTAAAAATGACAATATTACGTGGAATATTAAAAAAACTCTCATCATCTTGCTAGGTTTCAATATTTAACACTTTCAGTATTTAATTCGGAGTTTGCAGAACACAACCATAAAAGTTTTCTTATTGACTATTAAGAGGGTACACTATCCTGATGCGTCTAAAAAACAAGGAAAAGCTTTGGAATTTTTTTCATAGGTAACTACTAAATGAAAAGTTTCAATTCTTTCAGAAAATATAAATGTAACTTTCAGCTTCTTTTTCCAATTTTTAAAAACTAAAAATGTTACAAAATGGAGTAGCTATTCGCTAATTACGAAACTTTTTATGGTATATAACATCGATTAATGGCCGCCATCGCCGCCAAAGATTGGAACGTCTAAAATAAAAACTTCTTTTTCATTTATACATAAAAATGTATGATCTACAATGTAGCGTACGGTTAAAAAGACCTCTTTTTACCAAAAAAAAAGAACAACTTTTCACGTTTCTAAAAAATTAAATAATTGAGATATTGCCATAATAAAAGTGGTCTTACTTCTTTAAAATACATTTCGTAAAGTTCAAACACCAGAACGATACTTTTCATTGTTTTAATTTTCCTCATTTTTCTATTGTATTAAAGCAGTTAAAGTTAATTTTGTTTAACTACATTTCTCATTTGTAAAACTTTAACAAGACAGGAAATTGTTAGGGAACTTCCATATGCATACATTTTCGTTCCAAGTTGTCTGTTTAATTATCTTTTCTAACTGATTCGTCGTTTCTGGTTCACCCGTGGACATGAATTAATGCGACAGGAAGGCGCTCGGTTCTTTCTAACAATTTCTTTCATTTGTCAGCTGAAAAATTGTTACCTTCTAAAGTCGTTAGAATTTAATTCTGCTAAAAGTGAGGAATGATGCGAGTCATTAGTCCGAGAAAGTACTCTGACGTTACGAGCAAATTAGTTTTTTAGCGAGCAACTGTTACTTTAAAATTTAGCAAAGCCGATTTTCTTTTGTATTGTAGTGAATATATTGTAATTAGAATAGCAATAAAATCAAAATATGATAAAAATTAAATCATTATACAGGGTATCTAAAAATTTATGCCTCTTGAAATAACTATAATACTAAATAGTAGGTAGTAGGTAAAAAAGTGCAACAATGTTTTCTTCATTGCTTTTCATGTAAAATATAATAATGTAAAGCAAAATTTTTTCGTTCAAGTTGGTGATGCCGTTGATAAGAAGGACAGAAAAGTTCATACTTGTGCATTTCAACAATTTCTTTTCTTCTGCGACTTTGGATTGATTGATTCAAGGTCGCTTTGAAATAGTATTTTCAATTGATCTTTTACGCTCGATCGTTATGTTGGAACAAAATTATAGCGTTCTATTCAAAAAATATAAAGTAACCTTGAAATGACCTTGAAAAATCTGAATATATATATTCAAAGTTAAAGGATTTTTCAACATTCTAATTGTAAGTCGAAGTGGAATTCCAGAATAACCCTCTAAGCCCGGGGGTGTTTTAAACTTATGGTAGAATTTTTTTTAGGGTTAAAATAGTCTACTTTGTACACTTTATATGTACTTCAGATTGGGAGGATATACTCGTTTGGAATGCGTGAAAATCATGGATTTCTGGTATGGGACTCTGGAGTCCCCCTCGGACTTAGAGGGTTAAGATAATAATATCACATTCTTTACGTATCTTTCTTGTTTTGTAAGTCTTCAAGGTCATCTTCAATTTTGTTGTGTATACAACTTTACGATTTTGTTTTACCTGAAGAAATGACATGGCACAAAAGGAGTGTTCGGAAGAAAATAGAGGATGAAGGTAGAACGTCAAAGTCGATAAAAATGATAAAATTATGTACAAAGTTACGTATAATAGAAATTAGTAATTGTGTGAATCATAATTTCTAAAATGTCTTCATTTCTGACTTAGGTTTAATTAAGGTTTTTATAGGGTAGCCTATAGTTACTCTACAGTGCACCCTGTACAAGTTAAGTAGCTTAAAATTAAAAAATAGAGAATCTGCTTTATATTAAACTGTATTCTATCTCCTTAACGAGTCTTTTACCTTTGAAAATGGTAAGAAAGTTGATTTTCTGTTTTTTGCATTTCATCTGATAACATTGTATCTCGAGAATATGCCCTGCGAATATTACATCGAAATCTCCAAAATTACCGGTTCTACGATAACGTAAACTTTTCAGTACGCGCGTAGAGATTTAACGCACATGCTGCGATCAAAATGTAACAAGCTGCACCAAAGGAAACAAGATCTGCGTGTCGTAAAGTCAGATCATAGCAGAGTAACTTTTCTTAACTAACAATGGATTTATTATATTGCCCTGGAAATAAATAGATAGGTAAAATTCCTAAAGAAAAATTAAAGTAATCAAAACTTTAAGTGCGAATTATGCAATCGTTTGACTTGAAATTTTGCATACATCTTCAACATTCTTCTGAATTTCTTTGCTTTAGATGATTCTATATTGAGAAAACTGTCCTTTTTTTCTTTTTTCTTACATAGGCTACATGAAGAGGGAATAACTGACAAAATTATTTATGTTGTGTTACAATTTTTTTCGTACACCGTCTTTGAAGAATGAGAAATACATTTGTAAAATTTCACATTGGTTGGTTAATCAGTTTCATTAGAAAAAATTTTTATAGGTAACCTTTTTTTCTGTGCTCCGAAGGTAAACGGCCCTTTAATTTGGATATCATTAAAAAGATTAGCAAAAATCCTTTGCTCTACTTTGTTTTTAATTTTAATGTATGGACATGTCATACGATTATGACATGAATCGCTTTTCGATTTGAGAAAAAATTAACGTGGCTGTGAAAATTAAATGTGGTGTAATATAATTAAACTGATGATCTTGATAAGTTGATTAAACAAGTGTAGATGAATATTGAAATTTTATTAAATTCATATAAAAGTTTGAATAGTTATAGAATATTCTTAAGTTGAGAACTGAATAGGTTATAGAACTTTAGAAACATATAAAAAGAAAGTGAAATAAAAGTGAAGAATGAGTAAAAGTATGAAACTAAACTAGAGTCCTCAACAAAATGCACTAATTTTCTCCTTTAATTAATTATTTTGTAAAGGAGATATGGAAAAGATATAACAGATAAGAGATTCTTGTAAAAAAATTACTTCATTTATTTATAAATAATTAGCATATTGTATCGAACCCTTTGTCATCCGAATCATACATTGTTTTGTTTCAACGAGTTCATAGTAGAATAACTGAAAAAAACGTTTAGAATTTTCCTAAACATCTTGCTCATATTTTCATGTTTTCACTGAATAAAGTGTCAATGTAAAAAGGTTGGGACCACAAAGAGTTGCAATAATTATCTTATAGTTTTCTATCACGTAAAAGAAATCTCAAAATAAAGTAGATATACGAGTTATCAGTTGGACGATTATTGATCATTCATATCATATATTGAAAGCGCCTTATATAATTTAATATACCTATGTATAGGAACAACTGTCTTTTAAAATTCCCATTTGTTGGAATTCACCATTAAGATGCGCATCTCTCGGCGCGTAAGCGGGGAAAGCTTTGACCTAGGATTCCTAGAAATAATGTAGCCAGTCTAGTGCCGTTGCCTAACTACGCACTTACCGAAGTACCTACTATAAACAAAAGTTTATAATACAGTTTCATTCAATAGTATATTTCACGTCTTAATCTTCGTTCAATATTCATTGTTTCTTAACTAAAACACATATATTTCCAGTGTTGTTATTATTGTAATAAGCAATCTGTTAACACTACGTGTTGTTTTTCTAATTAATCAAAACTTTCAACACCATTAAATTCACATTCTTCAACAATGACAGTAAGCATTCCCAAAATTGTAACTGTAACAGGAAGTTTTAAGGCCACGAGGGAAGGGAGGAAGCATTCGAAAGAAATGGCAAACTTTTTAACGGTGAAGAGAAATTCCGGCCGTTCTGTAGAAGTATCCAAAGTTGGGGGTTATACTTTGCTAGCCGCGACCTTTCTCGTCAAAACGCACCCCTCTGGCTTCCGAGCGCATTGAAGTGGCCAACACTTGGCCTTTCTCCAGCCGCGTCTCGAGAGTGCAGTCGCTTTCTTCCAATCGCCGCGTTGCTTTTTATTGCAACGAGCGCAACACGCGCGCGTAATTATTCCGGAGGTGTGATTGAAATGTTATCAGAACTAAACTCGAAGCGACCGTATAACCTTCGCGGAATATAATAATGTTTAGGTGTTTCTTCCTAAGCAATTTCATTCTTGAATTTGTCATCCCTTTTTGCGTAAAAAATAATAAACGAGTTCGATACTTATTTATTTATTTAAAGGACTTATCCCATTGTACAGAGATGAGAATTGGAGAGCTTTCGATTCACCGTCTATAACAATTATTCAGGTAACTGATACTTTTGCAAAATTTCTATTCAAAAATTTTACATAGTGCTTATTACAGGCACAGCGACGACTTTTAACGATATAAATATTGAGCCACTTGCTGTTCAAGAGATATACATATTTTTTTCTGCACAAACATGTGAAAACGCATTTAGGCGGGCCCGGCTGATTAATTGCTAATCCACATATTACGCCTTAAAGCGGGTCCGGCGCTTAAAGTATTGTTATTAATTACATAACTATCATCGATCAATTAAAAAATGAATCGACATCAGTGCTTTAGACGTTGGCATTTTGACGTAAGTTATATATACATATACAGGGTGTGGCAATAACTATGCCCACCTTGAATATCTCCGTTATTTGCAATAATATGAAAAAATGTTATATATAAAACTTGCACGGTATAAAGGGGGACATACTGTGATGCAAACATTTTTTGCGTGGGTGGAGGTATAGAGGACATTTCAAGGTCATCTCTATTTTTTTAAATGGAATGCTACGTTTTTTTATCGCGATGTGATAGCCGATGTTGAGACGAATTCAGCAAGCTATCATTAAAGTTCATACAAGGTCAAATGTGGTAGTAAAATAAACTTTCTTACATTACTGGAGATGTTCGAAGTGGTGGTGGCCGTTTGCGTCAATACAAAGTTGCAATCTTCGTTCCGCTTCGTCACCTGCTTGTCTCATCGTCTCTGAACTTATTCTAGCACATGCTGTATTTCATAGATTCTCACTTTAATGTAAACGAATGGTCTTATAACATTCTTTGCTAAATCAAGTAACAGTGTTATCATCAAAATGAAGTTTTCTTTTGAAGAGCAAGTGGATATGATCTTTATTTATGGAGAAATGCAACATAATTCGATAAAAGCTCAAGCCTTGTATGCTGAACGATATCCAAACCGTACACATCCTTCGCACCGAACATTTTATTTTACTACCACATTTGACTTTGTATGACCTTCAATGATAGCATTCCATTTAAAAAAATAGAGATGACCTTGAAATCTCCTCTATACCCCCCCACCCACGCAAAAAATGTTTGCATCACAATATATCCCCCTCTATACCGTGAAAATTTTATATATAACATTTTTTCATATTATTGCAAATAACGGAGATATTCAAGGTAGACATTTGTAGTTGTTGCCCCACCCTGTATATTAAGAGGTCAGATGAAATGGCCTAGTATTCCTGAATAATCTGACGGAATAATTAAATTCAGTCTGATTTACATGTTCAGAACAATATATAGATATACTTTGTAAGTTAGGAATTTATATTGTAATTTATAAACTGCAAACCAAAGCCCAGAGTATTTAAGAAATTTATGTTGGATAAATACGTGTCGAACTAACAAACTTTTTCGAATATCTTTCATCTGTTCTAAATGTATTCGATTATAAATGTATTTTGAGTATTCTTCCAAAGCTTGATGCAAAAGTCGAACAAAGAAACAACTAAGAATGAAAACAGTCATTCGTGTTTATGTATTATTAAATCTATAGTGATATACAATGTACAAATGGTATACAATTTTGCCCAATACATTACAGAACTTTGATACTTTTTAATACTTTTTGGAATGTACATTCATATAGATTAATTTTTTTCTTTTATTTTATTCGATTTCCTGTTTACGCTGCATCAATTTGATTTCAATCTTTCAGGGCACCTGGTTTAGTAACACCTTTTTCTTTATAGATAATTTGTAAAATAAAATTTACACGAGCATAGTTTTATTTTTTTTTTTAATAATAGTTGCTAGAGTACACCGCACGCAGTTGTTGGTACATGATCAGTTGAATACTAACCGCGATTACGAAAGCCGTTATAAGATACATATGTATATTTCCTGTTGGATTATTCAGAGTTTAGAACGATTTCAGTCTTCAAGTTTCTTTGATTATGGAATTCGTTTTATTACGTATTTTTTGTAAAAGTGTAACCTTGCTCTAGTTAGAATTTTTAGTACCAACGTAGATTTAATTTTTGATCAAATTCATTTGAAATATTCATATAATATTTCAACTAAAATTACTGTTTATTATCCTTACAAGTATCTGAACTATTTCGCTTTCATATTGCTACTATTAATTAAAATACAAGCTGATAAGACAAATGCAACAGTAAAAATTTTGTTCAACAAATCTAGAAGTAGAACGTGGTTCCATCGAATTTCCTTTATTGTTTTTATCACCATAAATTATCGCAGGTGGAATTTGAGTCAGATGCAAGACGATCGTAATGAAGTTTACTCTCTTAACTGGAGCACGTCGAAACAAGTTGATAAAGTGAGTTTAATATGATCATAATAGATTGCGCCTGTTCAAATGCGATTTTGTACTGTGAATAAGTAGACGTTCTTAGATTGTAATATTCATATGTAAAAACGTATATGAAATTTATCTCAAGTATTTTTATTTTATGTAAATCAGGAATTAAGTTGACAAAGTTATAAAAAAGAAAAAGTGGCATGCATGAAAAAAAGTATTATTTAAATTTGAACACATGCTTTGCTAGTACTTCGATTTTCTACAAAATTTTATAAAAATTTAGCTGAAGAGATTCTACTTTTTCAATCTAAATGTACTTGTGCAAAGAAATCTACAATACAAAACATTGGTGGAATAATTGTGACGATATAAAATAGTAACCATATTGTAGTGACTATAAGTATTTAAAGGTTCTTTTCAGCTTAAATTATTTCAAAGTTACATATGAAAGGTCAATAAATCTTTAAATAATTATGTTAAACGTACTAAGAATTAGTTATTTACTATTTACAATTTTTATTGTAATAAATCCTACAAGTGATTTTATATGTTTAACTATCGGTGACACGATGCTGTGAAACTTGAATCCATCCAGGAAGAAGCCATATCGAACACTTCCTTTAACATTAGAACCTTTAAAATGAACAATTTAGTTTTAAAAATAGATAAAATAGAAGTAAAGTGTCCAACTAGTGAAAGGTGCTGTTTTTAGGTCAAGAGAATCATCCTGTATATGCTGTACACAAATTGGTAAATCGAATGTCGCGACCTCACTTCGTTAGAGTAAATCCATAGTTTTATTTTTATTTTCTCGTACTCTTTAGAATATATTCATTTAGAAATACAAATTCACTGTATACAATATCTTATGAAACTGAAATTGAGTTTTGAAGGCTGTTGTAGTAACCATTATACGATAATTAATAGAGTGTTAAATATAACAGTTATGCTAAAAGCTATAAAAAAGAAAACCGTGAATACGTTGAATAGATTTAAATCGGCTCCGATATGAAATCGCTTAAATGTATTGTTGATACAAGAAACTTCAAGTTTCCACTGTCAGTATATACAAACTAAGCACAAATAGAACGAACTGCAATAAATTCTTAATCGACTAAACGCGCACACACTGGATCGTTAGAGGAAATTTTCCAAAAATATTTCGTTTCTTAACACAAAAGGTTTCATTTACTTGCACAAGCTACCTATTTTTAAGAATCAACTTGTTCTCAATTATACGAATCCGGAAAATGGCGACTTCAAAAGTGACTCGTTCGATGCGTTTCTGGTTAAGATTTGTCATCCGAATTTCCATGAAACAATCCTGTCATACCCAACATTTGCGATTCTGCGTAGCACAAAATTCATATCATGACGTCAGAGGAAGATACTTAAATCGGAGGAAACGATTTCCTTCAGCGGTGAACATAAGTACATACGTACGTATTACAGGCATTCCTTAATTACGGTATCATGGCTATTCGAAAATCGACAGGGCATTTGAAGAAGTTATGCAAATCGCGGATCGGTCAAGACGTTGGTGATTACATTCGAATCGTATTATACAAGTGATACGCATAAATCTATCGGAATGATGTCTAAACGCGTGCGCGCGAACCACGTGTACGTTACGATCATGCACACTACTAAAGGCAAACGGGCGGATCGAACTCAAGGATAACTGGTGCTATGCGTCGATGTTCGTCCGTTTAATCGCTCGGTCGCTGCCGAGAGAAAGAGATCCGGAATTCTGCAGGGTGTCTTATTGTTAGAATTACGAGCAGACGTTCGCTTTTGTGATTTTGTAATGTAAAGTACGGTTAGCCCCTAAGTAATGTAGACTTTTGTGAGAGGTATTTATGAGTGGGTTTTGTCAATCTTTCCGGAAATACGTTGATATCTTAAGTAAACCTAAAAGGTCTTTTCCTTGTGGAAACTGAGAATAAAAGATTTCTATGAATTTTTTACTGTTGTTCCGAATTTCCCCAGTGGTAAATGTGGTGTTGTGAGAGGTGTGAAAGGACTTCAAATATAAAACCTTAACTTCGGGAATTAATCTTTACTTTATGTACTTAATTACAGTTTGAACGGACTCAGAATCAACGTTGAGTTGCTATGATATAGTTATGATCGGTTTACAAGCTTTAAATATTGTAACGAACTGCTGTTTGCTTCGCAAAGTCTCTGGAAGCACCTAGCGTTAAAATTGTAATTCGGAACGTCTAGAATGCCCGAGACGTCTAAAATTAAACAAAATCGCATCGCGGATGTATATCATCGAATTTCTAAAGTCGATCGTTTTAAAACTGCTGTAGACATTCATAATGAAATATTACCAAATTTGGAACAAACAATAAGTGTAAGAACGGTTCAACGTCGCTTAAACGAATTTAACTTGATGGGGAGAATAGCCCGAAAAGAATCTCCAATATCCGAAAAGGCTCGACGTGCCAGACTTGAATTTGCAAAAACTCATATTTCATGGACCGAAGAGAAATGGTCCAAAGTTGTGTTTAACGACGAAAGCAAGTTTAACCGATTTGGTTCTGGTGGAAAATTCTACGTGAGACGCAAACCTGGTGAAGAATTTAATAAAAATTGTACAAAACCAACCGTCAAAGGTGGTGGCGGATCAGCACTTGTTTACGGATCGGATTACAGGAATTAGGGATCGTTTTGCTTATTCAGATATAATAAAAAATGTTCTTCTTCCATTTGTTAAAAATTAAATGCCTAACGATTGGATTTACTAGGCGGATAACGATCCGAAGCATACGGCACGTATTGTAAAAGAATTTTTAGAAAAAGAAAAATTAAATATTACGAAATGGCCTCTCAATTGAATAGAGATGCTGTGGATTGATGTTGATCATGAAATAAAACGTCAGAAACCAAAAAAATATTCAAGATTTATACAAAACAATCGAAGAAGCTTGAAAATCCATTAGAGTGGACAGGTGTATTCGTATAATTAATTCTATGTTATGACGTTGTGCTGAAGTCATAAAGAATAATGAGAGAGCTACGAAATATTAGTCTAATAATGTTTAGTATTATTTAAACCTTCTAAAACAGTAATAAACCAATAAAGTCTTTGTCGAAAATTGTGTTCATAAGTATGTGATGCCGAAACTTATAACAAGAAATGTTGTTAACCTTTTTTTTTTTGTATTTACTATTAATTTATAATAAAATCTATTATATGTATCCACAGAACATAAATTGTGTTATTTATACTTAAAATATAAAAACAATATTTACGTCCATTGAATTGAAAATGACTATGTTCATAAGTATGTATATGTATATGAAAGAGTTAGGTTAGGTTAGAACATGGTTTAGGTTAAAACCTGTGTCTTTCGAACGGGTGAATTCCCGAAGCTAAGATTTTATATTTGGATTCCTTTCACACACCTCATAACACCCACCACGTTTCATCTCGATCGACCACTGAGGCCATTCGGAATAATATCCGAACTTTTTTTTAAGAAACTCCTAATTTGGGAAAGAAAAGTTCGAATAAGATTTTCCTAAGTAAATCATGCATTTTGGATTTTGGAAAATATTAAAAATTTTTTGAATGACATTTTCTTATTTATCTCTGCATGCTTGTGTATAACAAACTTTTAAATTCGATTTCTTTTAAACAACAGTTGAAACGAAAAACATTTGTCATGCATGTATGCTGTGTTAGCTAAATAACCGGACGGGGAAAACTTGATGAAACGCGGGGAACGATAACGAGGACATTTGATTTGATTGTGTACCATGTCTAACTTTATTTTTCTTTGTAAATCGCAGCGTTTTATGAATTTGTTTGAGGCTTCGCTGAAATCTGATTGATTGTGAGTGTGTAACAACGCGCGCGCATCTATGATGGTAGTCGAAATTTTTTGTGAGAGTTCCAAGGAGCTTGAAACATTCGGGTATGAGACATTCTACTCCAAAACGTGTGGAATTCTGGTCATAACTACCGATTTTTTTTCAAACTCACAGGATTTGTTGATAACCTCGAGAATCTAAACTGTGTAGAATTTCAATTTTCCATCTCGAACCGTTTTCGAGGTATTCAATTTAAGGGGTTACATACACCTATGAGGGGAAACAGTAGGATGGATTTGAAGAATTTTTTTTTGTTGAAAAAAGATTTTTATTAAGAAAACATTAGATGCATTGGAAAGGGCATACTTTTGTCTATAAAGTTCCTTAGTTTTGATTAAAAAATTCAAAGAAAGAGTCTTCGTAGGACGATTTTTCAAAAACGGCGTCGGCGGTAACCATCATACCTTCGTTATTTTTTATTTAAAACAAAAAAGAAAAATTATTCTTAAAGTAGACAAAAAAAAACTGGTACTTGTCCTAGTCGATTTTTGTTTTTTTAATTTTTCGTAGAATGGTGAGCATGTGAATACAGAAATCGAATATATGACTGAAAATGTGAACTTCGTTAATTTATAAAAAATAAACTATAATGGTTAAAAACAAAATCCAACGACAAAGACTAGATAATTATATTAAGAACCCTTATCCCAAATTTAAAGGGAATCGGTTCATTAGTTTTTGAGATACAGTGGTTACCGTTCTTAAAAGCACCATTTTGAGAAAAACGCGTTTATAGTTTCAAGCACAAGTAAAGTTGACAGAAATTTTCTTTCTCATACTTACATTAAATCATCGATTCCTGGACCATAAAATTTATCTTTTCTCAATGTTGTAGCCTCCATTTATTTTTTTTTTTTTTACTTTACTTTCACATTCAAATATTACATCATCATACAATTTTTACAAGTATAACAATGATCGCAAGGGGCCGCAAGGGTCCGCTCGACTTGCGGGCTTCCACAGGCTGTAATTTCGTCAATTTTACGAACTTTCCATTGAAATTTTCAGAGAGTATAGTTAAATGGTTATACTATCAAATAAAAATATTTTTGGAAAATCGATTTTCCCGAACTCCTTAGTAGTCCCTTGAGGGTTACAGTTATAAAAAGTTGGACCGAAATCAGCCAACATTTCACCACTTTAACTTTTTCGCCATATTTTGCCTTTGTTTGAAGAAAATGTTTCTATCTTGGGTTAATTTTAAAGCTAAGGAAATGCACTTTCTGAATATGTATATAAAATTTTATTTATTATAATTAACAAATATAACAATAATTGATGCTAAAGTTTCAACTGCTGATTTCATGCTGTTCTCATCCATAGATGAATTTGAAAAAAATATAATTAGATTCTTTGAACTTTAATCTGTAAAATAAGCTTTTCAAAATGGAGAGATTTCGGGAGCATTGGAAAATGAAATAAAGTTTACTATGATGCATGTCGTCCGTTGCCGTGCAGACACTACAAACGGTCAAACAGTTGTTGCGCATTCGCATTGCATACAACGTATAACCGCAATTCTGTGCATTTCGACGTGGAATGGCTTGTATAGGCTTACATGTAGGTACAGTAGAATTCCGATAATTCGGCATCTGTTGGTTCAGCACATCCGATAATCCGGTATGCGTAACCCCAACCACGTATTATGTATTTCGAGAATTTTTTAAGTACAACATTTTTTCTCCTTTCTATATAATTTAATGGATGTAATGTTTTTCTTTTATATTCCTTATTACTGCTGTTAAGGATACTTATGTTAAGGCGTGTCCTGTAGCCGGATTTATGGCAGCGAGTCAAGTGATCGCCGTCGCAGGCAAATATCGCTTTCTCAAAACACCACAAGTGTTTATTGTGTTGTCTGCGACACTTAGTCCCTAGGACCAGGCCATAAATCCTGGAGTGTCCGAACGGAAAATAGAAAAGTGGCCCACGACTTTTGCCAACGTCGATGGGCCGCTTGACTTTAACAAAGCCTAGAAAAGCGGAGATTCCACAGGATTCCCACGCATCCGTCCACCGAACACTCTCTCCGGTCGTTGTTTACCCCACCCTAAGATAACGCGCTAAGGGCGAAATGGAGGGAGGTTGCGATGCACCGGAGTAAACTGATTGGTGATTTAGAAAAGGAAAAATCACCAATCAGGGTGTTTTTAGGAAGTTAGAAGTCTTCGTTGAGGGAAATCGCAGAGACTCCAAGAGAAAAACACCTCTCACTTCGCAGTAGAATTTATATCTTGAATTGTTGTAAGAACACGTTAGTGAAACATAGAATTCTGAACTCTGGTACGAACGATTACACGAACTTTGAACCTCAGGACATTGGACTCGCACACATTTAACATTTAAGAACTCAGTTACATTGCATTACTGTTACATAACAAACTGTGTTGCAAATAAAGAGTTATTTGCTCTATAATCAAGCTTCGTGAACATTGTGGGAGCCAACAACTGCTCTTGTAAAAGATAGGGTAGTTTCCTATATTTTCTATTAATATTTCGTCCTTCTGAGAAGAAAACAAATTTTGTCGCAGTGCATTTTCGTCTAGATCAGGGGTCGGCAAACTTTTTTTCTGGAGGGCCAGATACTAAATATTTTTTGGCTTTGTGGCCCAAGAGAGAAAATTGAGATTATTACGTATGTATGTATGTAGGTAGTTAACTATAAATTAAAACTTTTTGACAAATCCTTTATTTGTAATATTATTTGTAATACACATTTATTAATGAGAAATATGGAATTCTTTCTTTTTGGATAATATTTCATTTAACTGTAGTTGAAGCTTTGTATTTCCTATCATCAAAGTTGATTGTAAATGTTCATTTGTCAATGCTGACCTATAGCGAGATTTAATATATTTCATCTTTCAAAATGTCTTTTCAAATAGATAAGTACTGCTAAATACTGACAGTAGTCTGCGAGCGTATGATTTTAATTGTGCATATTCATTACTTGAAAGACATTTAGAAAATTCTGTTAAATTCATCTCTTGATATTTGTTTTCTAACATGTCATTACATTGGAGATTAGGCGGAAGTTCTTCAATTGCACAGTTAAATGGGTTTTGGAACATAGAAATTTCTGATTCTTGGATCATAGACATAACTCGCGGGCCATAAAAAACTGATGGCGGGCTGCAGTTTGCCGATCCCTGGTCTAAATATAGCCGTTTTTTAAATTATTTTCCTCGTTTTTACCGCATTACACAGATATAATGCAATAATCTGACATATTTGACAATTCGGCACTGTCGGAGAATCAAACCTGCCTCCAACCGCAAGTAAGCATAAATATTGGTCTTAAAACTTTTGCAATGATATGCATTCAAAGCCTGCTCTGATACATATAGTCGGGGCCACGATATAGCGAGGTCGTAAAATCGGTTAGGCGTCAAAGTAAACATGTTTTAGCTGCCGGGACCCCGAAATTGACAGAAATACGAGCAGATAAGTACTTGAAACCATGGTCAGGACCGTACAAAGAATTCTTGTATCCAGCGAAAGTCAAACTGATTCTAATATATTTACTGAAAATTGAGTTCAGCTAGGACAATTTAGGGTTTTTTTCTTCTGGGAAAAGCCGCTTTTGGAAGTACGGTTACAAGTAAAGGTCTTATTGAGGTCTTTAACATCTTCATTTACCTGCTCGTGTTATATACAGATAGAAAATGCAAAAGGATTGTGTAGCTTTAATATTAACATATTTTCCATTTGTAAATGAAATACCATTTTCTACTTGAAGTACCAAATCATATGCTACCATTCGTTTATTGTTGGAACCCTCAAACAGACTGCAACACACGGCCTTGAGTGCCGCAACATCAATCGATGCCGATTCTTGAGAGGTTAATTTACGACCTCGCTATATCGTGGCCCCAACTATACATAAAACGAATGTGAAATATTTTACAATAATCCTACTTCAAAAAACAATGCAAAAATACAGAATAAAGTTATTATTAGATTATAATCAGCTAAAGTAAATTGGTCACAAATTACATCAAGCGTTCTTGATTTTTTGAAATACTTCCAACTCGCACAAAATAGAACGTAATCTATATAAACATGTATTATTCATATTTCTCATTATTTATTCATTTCATAACAAAGAAATCGATGAGATACGATTTATCCTTCTTAAAACCGTTCTTCTTTCTATGACAAAATCATATGCATAACCTGTCGTAAAAAGCTGTTCGACCACTCCCAAACCATCAGCAGCCCCAAAGCTACCCAATTGTCTCGCGATTGGCTTTGAAGAGCCGTCCAAATCAACCCTTCAGGCCTGGTAGGCTGGCAATTCGACACTCTGGCATGCGTAAACACAGGCCTCGAAAGCCAGTAGAGGAGGAGACGTCCTAATGAATCGCGCATGCCGCGTTGCGCAACAGTGTTCGCCTTTCAGCAATCCCACTGTACGTCAATGGGTGTGTAAGAGCATGCGTGAGGGGTGAGGAGCCTCTGCATTTCGACACATGGCTGACAGTTTGTGAGACAGGACGAATAGGGTGAAAACGACGAGGGTGGAGGACGTAGTGGGCCGAACTGAGTGATAAATGAGAACACTCTGTCGTTCGTAAGTATCGAAACATCCTTTATGTTCGTACAAAAACCAATTCAGTAGGTATATGATCGAAATCATTATGTATTCATTCGTAAAATTTTAGGCTGAATTAAAAAAAGACTAAATTCAGGCTGGATAATATTTCTTTTGGGTTTTAATAATTTTGTAATAATTGTTTAGCTTCGCTTCACATTTGATAAATGTCTTAATATTTATGAATGGGAGTGTATATATTTTGTATTTTGTATTTCGTGCTTGAGAATGATTGCATCAGGTTTGAGCGAAAAAATATTTACTGCTTTTTAACTATTTCATTTAATACAAATAATTTTTTACTTTGAGTTTTTGTGACATTTCTTCAGTGGT
>NW_017100159.1:165188-169735 GCF_001263275.1 Habropoda laboriosa | reverse complement strand
CGCCGCTCGGCGGACGCACGCCGATCACGGAAAAAAGACGCGCCCCTTTCAAATTCAAACCATTACACTGTCCTTTTGAGAGTAAAACTATCGCTAGTTGCTCTCGAGAGTATCTCTCGCGAGTGGACACCGCGTCTGAGAGTGACTGTCTGAGAGCATCGCTCGTCTCTCCGAGAGTTACGACTCGAATAAACAGTTGCTTTGCAAACACGAAGCAGTTTCGTATTCTTGACAGAACTCTCGTGCGAGTAAAAAAAGTGCAGTTAAGAAATGCAAATTCTGTTAGAGTCTTACTTTTTTATTGTATCCCTGTCATGACGATTATTTTATTATATTTACGATAGTTTATTATGACTTTTGTCTTGGTTTCTGATTACAAAAAAAAGATACGCACTTCTTAGAAAGCATAGTTGGCGAAATAACGTCTCCCTATATTCAAATACACAGCAAAACCTATTAACAGAATAAGTAGAACGCGATTTCGACGTTCGGCTGGAGAGTTGACTCGTTTCAGGACGACAGTGAAATTCACGAAACGCTCACTATTGCCAGCGTTTCTTACGACCCAAGTGTGCATTATCATTAACATAATTTCTCAATATGTAATCGTTGGATCACACCATGTATAGTCGGGGCTACGATATAGCGAGGTCGTAAAATCGGTTAGGCGTCAAAGTAAACATGTTTTAGCTGCCGGGACCCCGAAATTGACAGAAATACGAGCAGATAAGTACTTGAAACCATGGTCAGGACCGTACAAAGAATTCTTGTATCCAGCGAAAGTCAAACTGATTCTAATATATTTACTGAAAATTGAGTTCAGCTAGGACAATTTAGGGTTTTTTTCTTCTGGGAAAAGCCGCATTTGGAAGTACGGTTACAAGATGCAGATAGAAAATGCAAAAGGATTGTGTAGCTTTAATATTAACATATTTTCCATTTGTAAATGAAATACCATTTTCTACTTGAAGTACCAAATCATATGCTACCATTCGTTTATTGTTGGAACCCTCAAACAGACTGCAACACACGGCCTTGAGTGCCGCAACATCAATCGATGCCGATTCTTGAGAGTTTAATTTACGACCTCGCTATATCGTGGCCCCAACTATACTTTAAATATATGTACCAAGTTAGATAGTTTCTGGAATTAAATGGTTGCTCGAGGTGGTTTGAAGGCAAATCTGCTGCAATATTTAAAATATTTATACTACAATATTGTATAGTGTTATCCTTTGTCTTCCTGTGCGTCTGTTTCACGTTATTCTGCTTATTTTAAAAATAGAGATAATAAATTTCGAGGTATACAAATGTAAGTAGACACATTTCCTGTTTAAAATATATCACGTGTAATACAAAGCATATACTGACACGAGATTACAAAGGCTGGGATTACTTGTGATCGCAGTTAGATCAGAAAAATGACTGAGAAGTTAATTAATTTCATACGTAGTATAAGTTTTTATAATAACTATGCATTGTACTAAAACATTTCTGTTTGCCTCTTATAAGAATGTCAATTAACCTCTAGTGATTTACCCTTTTGTTATTGCATTTCCTGTACTCATTATACAGGGAGTCTGTTTTATCTCAATACAGTGAAATATCTTTTAAGGAAGTGATGTTAGGATAAAAATGTTTCAACAAAAGTTGTTTGGTACGAGGGGGAAAATTATGTGATATAAATATTTTTTTTGTACCGGGTATGGTCGGGGAGATTTCAAAGTCAGTTTAATTTGTTTAAATGGAATGCTATATTTTTTTATACATAATATGATAGTGTATTTTAAGACGAGTTCAAGGAGTACAGTAATGGAGGACATGTGTAGGGGATACCCATAGAAGTAAGTTTTCAATAATTCAAAGTTGAACATATTGGTAGGACTTATTGTACTCGTTGAACTCGTCTTAACATACACTATCATATTATGTATAAAAAAAATATTGTACATAAGTGCAAATCGGCATTTACAACAGGACCGTGTATAGTGATACCTAAGAAATTACATACAATGAAGTTTAGGGAGGTGAATTTAGAAGTTGACCGACGATATTTTTTAAAATTTTATTCCGATGTATTGTGATTAATAGACAATTTAAAATAGGCATAAGATTTAATACTCAATTATTTATTTAGTGGAGAATGGAACTGTTGTAGAGTGGAACATTAATTATTCAAAAGTCGATTGTAAACTTGATATATTTGGAGAAATTGAATCAGATCCATTCCCTATAGTTTAACTTTAAATCGGGTACATGACCCTTGAAGTGCAAACTGTATTAAGTATTGTGTAAAGTGAATATACTAAAAGAAATACATATATTCTACAATTTATAATACAAACATTAGTATCTATTATAAAGATTAGCCTCATTTGAAATTACTTAATTTCTATCAAAAATTATTTTTCATGTACATATCATATAGGTATATCATAATGCATTGAAAAGTCTGTATAAAAATTTATTATAAAATTCTGTCTACTCAATTAAAAACAATCATTGAATGTTATCATTAAGTATATCAATTTTATTCTATCAGTGGACAAAATAACAGTATTGAAAATATACCATTCAATTTTATACATTTATAGAAGGGAAGACTACATAAAAGCGTTTCCAACAATTATCACGATTATCTATTAAAAGTACACCAGCAATCGTTCGCTTGTTCTTAATGCTGTATAATCCTCGTTAAGAGTAATTTATAGCTCGGCACGATGAGACTTACCGTCGCTTGTGTAAATCGTGGAGTATGGTTTCACCGTACGAGACGGAGCTGAATCGTGTTCACGACATAACGAGGTGTTCACGTTATTGTCCTGCAAATAACAGCGCGCATCATAATACGTACCTGAGTCAGCCTACATTGCAGAGTGCGGCAACACCTGTCTCGGTGAAAGGATTCAGTGCTCATAGGTACCGGCAGATATTTGTCGTTGATAGGCTCGCTGCCATTTCAGGCAATGTCGCATATTCTTTCTTGTTTCTCTCTCAGATCCACCAGCTGAATTTGCTTAGCCTATCGAGACGCCATTTCTTCATGATATTCAAACATTGTTCTTTTTTCTTCTCTATCTTTTTTAAGAAGTTTGGAGCGGAAAAATCGATATAACGCTGTTTTCAAGTGAAGAATATTTGTCTGAACGTCTAGATATCGTTAAAAAAAAGGTTCTATGTTACATTTGTTGATTATTATTATACTATATATTCAAGTTTATCTGTGTTTGAAAAAAAAACGTAAATAAATCTTTCATTTTTTTGTGAGAAATATTTTCTTATAAAAAAAAGTCGTAAATGTTTCCCCCGCTTTTCTTCTAAAAGATGTAGTAGTTAAAAGATAGACACAATAGAGGGCAATATTGGGAGAAAATGTCATTATTTGAAGCTAGGAAAATTTGTAGCCAAAAGTAGAATAAAAGTAATTTAAGATTATTATGCTCTTTTCTTTCAATAAAACACTTGGAGCGTCTACTTTACTAGATTAGTTTCAACAAAGTCAATGATAATATTTATCACAACGTAAATCACTGTTATTGAAAATTTGCTCGCATTTTTGGTGCACTTCCACCTTAATTTAATAAACCGAATTTTAAGACGATACGGACAGAATAAGATATTTTGCAGCCGTGGTTAATAATTTACCGTCAGTCACCTACGTTACGCATTCAAATCTACTGTAGCGAAAGGGTTAAGAAAAGAAGTACTTCAGTATTTCAATCTTATTAATTTGTAGTATCTGAAACTTGTTTTTATTACATGATCATAATTTTTGGAAATATTTAATTTATATTGATAATTCTACTACAATTAATGTGGTCAACTTTTTGTCATAATTCACAGATTATAGATTCTCATTTTAAATATTAAAGTAATTTATTTTTTGTTCCTTACTACCTTTCAATACTACTGTCTTTTTGCAAATATGTATTTACCTGCAAAAGTTTACGTGTCGTATATTACATATATTCCTCATGTAACTGTATAATTAAAAGTAATATTAACATTAATGTTTTAAAGTTTAGGTAGTTAACCAACAAATGGAATTTTTTTAATAGAATAATCACAATAATCAATACGTCAATTGATACGAGAAGAAAAATTTAAGCTGTAAAAAGATGTATATTGTAGTTTAAACACAATATGTAATAACACAAGATACAGTCGAATAATAAAAAATAAGACGAAGCTTAAGACTCATGTTAGGTAATGGATTTACATTGAAATAGCCGCATTATAAGCATTTTATATATGTTCACTATTTTGTCTCGTCCATAACCTGAAAAATAGATATGCTATTTAAGTTGTTGAATGTATCCTTTAATCGGAGAGGAACAATGGCTGATTATAAGGAAAAATTCTTATACTGACGTTAATATAATTAGTGTAATTAACGCCACGCTGTGGGAAATTCTTTTTGTCGGAAGGTCTGAGAAATAAAGCTTTGGATAAATCATTTTCGGTTTTGCAGATGCTGCATATGAGGTATCCATTTAGGGTTTATCAAATTTTAATTTTTATTTAGAATTTATAAAAAAGAAGAAGAT
>NW_017100159.1:141242-165061 GCF_001263275.1 Habropoda laboriosa | reverse complement strand
AATTATTTATATATTTTATACGAAACATTCTCATATGAATTCTAAAGGAATCCGTATTTTAAAATCCAAATACTAATATCATTTAAACAATAGTTGCGAAATGTAATATTTGTAAAAATGCATATTATACACCTTAACCGTCAAAAATTTTTGTACAAGAACAGGAATTTAGCAGTAGTTCTTTATTAATCTGATAGTAAGAAATTGTAAAAATCCTTCTATTCTTAAGAAATAAGTGTCTTAATCTGAAAATAAATAGTACAAAATTCTACATACGGTACTGTCGCGTTAGCTGGCCGGGATTTCTTTGTTAGTTGGCTGTCGTTACTCTCACCAGTTCTTGGAACTGGCTTCGTGGACGGAGCCTCCAGCGTTACGTATCTAAACTAAACAAGGACCTCGATATTTCGTATCAGGTATTCGTATCTTACTCGTATTCAATGGAAAAGAAACATTAACGGGATTTCCTAGAACACTGTCATTCTTGATTGTTGGCCAGATGTGGTCCCGAGTCGCGGCTAGCTAACGCGACAATACTGTGTACTTAAACCTTTTTTCTCCACACTTAATCAGTCGAATTTCTTCAACATAGTCATAAAAAATATCATAAAGCACCAATATATAATCCTGCAGAGAAACTGAAATTTTATTTGAGACGCCAAAAGTTTTATCACTACGCATAAGTATATTAAAATTCAAGAAAATAAAACAGTACGTGAAACACAAAAATAGACGCCGCGTGTTGCTATCTTTATGGTTTATATACATATGTTCTTGGCAGATTTGGAATTGCACTATGAGAATAACGGTTCATCTATTCAATTTGAAATTTACCTATGCAGAAATCTATAACATACCTATACGGAATTACACCTATCCCTCCATTTACGCGGATAAATCGCGTAAATAGAGTCTGCTTGTATGAAAAAGAAAACATGGTAAGAAAAACAGGTATAAGTTATAAAAACATTTAAATCGCATAGGTTAATAAAAAAAAATAATGATATTTCAGAAAACCAAAATAAGTTTTATTTTGTGGTGTCAAAACCTGTACTGTAAAACTTAAATCGTAGGACGAGGTTAAAAAAAAAAAAACTAAAAAGGTCAGAGTTATGTAATTCGTACGTTCAAGTAAGAATTTGCGTCTCTCTGATATGTAATGAATTCAATGAAAGTTTATAGAAAACTGAACCTATCTGACCGCGTGAAAAAGTACCGTGTAAATAGAGGTATAATTTACCGCGTAAAAAAAAACTCGCGTATAAAAAGTACCGCGTAAATGGAGGGATTGGTATATACATTAATTCCACTTGTTTGAAATATTTTTGCTATTTTAAGTATCGATAAAAATGAAAGATAACGCTATCTG
The DNA here is from genome assembly GCF_001263275.1 of Habropoda laboriosa. NCBI lineage: Eukaryota > Metazoa > Arthropoda > Insecta > Hymenoptera > Apidae > Habropoda > Habropoda laboriosa. The sequence continues at coordinate 163,692 of NW_017100159.1, read as the reverse complement.
TGGTAGGTGAGGTGGTACTTACCTTGTATTTATTTTAGGACAAATGAAACGTCGTGGACGCCATTTTAAAACTTGGAATTTCTGTTACATATGTCTTTACCTTTAATCGGAACTGCATATTACTTATATCTATATACATATGTACATAGAATCACTCTATGTATTCCCCGAAACCAGAAAATCTTGTATTTTCAATTTCCTTCTTCTGATTTAAGATAGCAGAATTGAGTTAAATGAATTAAATTAGTAGCTCACCCAATGTACAAATAAATATTTACTGAACATTTTTGTTACAAGAGTAGCTAAACTTATGTTAAATACTATTTGATTATTCTTTACTCGTGGTTATCTAGGAGGAAATCTTTCATGTCATTTTTTTACTTCCCCCTTTATTTTAGATACAAAAAGTAATGAAATCTTTGGAAAAGTGTACACATTCTTATTCTTACGAAAGATATTCAGTATTTATTCTTCACAAGGAGAAGAGAGTAGGAAAAATTTTTGAATTTTGTATAACCAAAGTTTTCTTTGCTTGTGAGCAAAACAAATTGCAATTGATTACAGATTCTTATTTAAATGGAAGACGTGAGAATTAGTAATTTCTATAAATCGAACTCTTGCTGGCAGTGCAGTGGTATTTATAATGGTGGAATATAATAGTAAGCAAATGAAATGAATCTTAAATAATATGGATGCATGTATGCATATCCTACGAGATGTCTCAAGACTTTTTTGCCAGGTTTTGCTAATATATTCTAAGCAGAATAAAGAAAATTTTATTGAAAAATTGTAATGAAAATGTAGAAATTAAAAGAGATGATTTTGCTATTGGTTTAAGAAGAATGCGTCACTGTCTAATATAATTAAATTTAATTCTGCAATTCTAATCCATATACTATTTAGATCGATGTTGTTGTTCACTTTATGACAAAATGCACACTACCTCGTATTTGCGTAGTTGTTTGAGTCAGTTTTGGTGGTTCAAATCTAAGTACTCCAGTGATCAATGTTCGTACTTATCTGGACTTTGTAGTTATTGATGTGCGAATTTTTAGGTGGTTTCCTAGTAACGTGAGTGATACAGTTTTTAAGAAATTATGGCGTTTTATTGCTGTTTTTGTGTTTAGTTTATAAATTATAAATGAATTTACGGCGGCAATGTTCTAGCATTCCATAAAATACTTTTAGTGGCCACCGTTTCGTTTTTCTGGATACTGTTTTTGAATGACAATGTTGGTCCAAAGTATCTACGCCTCCTTTGTTTTCGTTATAAAAATTCTTTTTTTTTTTTTTTGGTACAAAGGAAACAAGGGTTGATAGTTCATCGAATACAAATTGAGATGATAATGTTGGTTTGCGTTTCGTTTCTAAAAGTTCTGACAAAATGTTTGCTTTACTTTTTCGTAGAGTTCCTACGAGTATCAAATTGTTTTCACTTAATTTATTGTCAAACCCATATGATGTGAACCAGTTGCCTGCCATTATGTTTCTGTTAGTGTTATAAATAGGTTCGGGCAATTTAAGGACGTATTGGGTTTGAATAGATACATTTGAATTACGTAGCTCTTTTCCGAGATATGGAATTGTATTACACGTGTAAAATGTTTTGAAATCGCACATCGCAATTACTTTCAATCCATATCTATCAGGTTTACTCGGAATATACATATATTTTAAAAGGACATCTGCCTCTAAAGCCTAGTAGTTGTTCATCAATTGTTAAATATTGAAGTGGAATGTAATTACTCCTGCATTTTGAAATAAAAATGTTCCATATGTGCCGTGTCGCGTCGCGATCTTTTGCGATGTTCAACAGGAAGCTCGCGGTCGCTACTGTTACCCGCCAAATTAATCTTGGGTAACTAGTTCGAAATCTATTTTGCTCGAACGTTAGCAAAACGTAGAGTGCGTCACGAACGAATGACGACTTTATTTCAAAGACTCGAATTGTACTTGAACGGCTGAAGAGAGAGTATCTTGTTCACACGATAGAATTTTTCGAATGTGTTGTGTCTCCTCGAACGGTTGGAGATCTAGTGGTGTTTGCTTGATGGAACCTTTTCTGAATCTCTTTTTGGAGTCCGCAGTGACTCCTCCGCCAAGTGCAAAAAAGGCACGCTGATTGGTTTTTCACGTACGCACAAATTACCAATTAACGTGCCCCTTGAGTGTCACCCACCCTTCCATTGCGCCCTTGGCGCGCTTTTCCTTGGAAGGAGTGGGGCCCTACCTGCGGGTGCGTGGCATCTTCGCTGCCCTTCGGTGACGCGTCGGAAATTCCCGCCAGGTCAACCCTCGGCCGAAAGTGCCGTTATACGTGCGTGTGGATTGACCCTTCAGGAATACCTGGTTTATGACACGTCTTCGGTTATTGAGGACGCGGAAAAGTCGAAATTCTAAAGGCATTGTTCTGGAAGAAATTACTTATTTTTTCGCGGAGCTACGAAGCGTCTTTGTTCTCAAAAGTAACCTTCTCATGCGAGCGTGCCATAAACCCGGTCAACGAAGACCCCATGCGTTCCGTACCTGCGTGACGGAACAGAGCCGTATTGGTGTAAATTTGTCTGTTCTATTTGTTAATTCTTTCTGCTCTTGTAATTTTGTTATCAGATCTTAAACATTTAATTAGAAACTGAAATATATTTTTCGACATCGAAGCCCGAAATGGTGGAGGACCCAATTTCTCTGATAAATTAGAGTTTAAAACATCTTTTTAGATATAAAATGCCCGTAAGTGCTTTTAGTTCAGGTTTTGTAATGGAATTTGTATAACTTTGTGCTTATCGGTATTTAGATTTTTGAATATGAATTTCTGCATGGGTGTATAAAAAATAATATCTAATATTTCATTAGTAAAAAATAGATCGAACGTACTTTCTTTTTTGATCGCATTTCGTGCTTCTACTACGGAGTCAGAAAACCGTTTACTATTTTTTGACTCGTAGATGCCATTTTTTCTTTACAAAACATGTAGTTACAAAATATAATATGCTTCGGATATTCTGGACGACACGCTTGTCTCAACGATTTCTCAAAAATTGACTGCATTCTTTGATGCACTCTATGTCGAAACGGAATTGGTGTTTAAACGGAATTATATTTTAAAATATTAATGTTATTACATTTTTCAATGAACTATTAATGAACTTTTCAAAATAATTCATCATTTGCTCTGGATGACTTAACACATTAAGGACCGCTCACGAGTTTTCTCGTGCTGCGCGCCCCGTCTGTTACGGACGGATCACGAGACAAACCCGTGTTTTCTACACGTTGTCTTTAGATGTCAATTACTTTGATACATTGTATCTACTTTGTCCATTTAAGTGTTTACATCAATAGTCAATGTATTAACCGTTTTCGTCTCATCCACACCGAAGAGATCAATCCCATTGGTGAAAACCGTACAGGTCAAGCTATGAAAGACTGTATAAATGCACGAACCCGAAATAAAAACAGCTTAGTCTCAGAGAAAATTCGACACGTTGCATTGCATTTTGGTGATTCGAATAGTCTTCGTCTTCGAAGCGAATCAAGATACATATGTAAATTTTGTATGGTTCCTCTTCATAGAGAAAAATGTTTCACGCAATATCATACTTTAAAAAAGTACTAGAAACTTTGGTAAAATTGATTTTTAAATAAAATTTTATGATAATTATTAAAAACCAATTTTTTTCAATAATACCTAAGATGCATCCTATTTTACAATTTCTGAAAGTTTCGCAAAAATTGCTTCGTAAATAAAAAAGTAATGAGGATTTTAGTAACGTGCAAGCTTGCCCAAAAACGTGCGGTCCTAGGCGTATGTCTTATAGATTTCTTAGCGGTCCTTAATGTGTTAAGAGAGTAAGATATAATTTCGGTACGTTAACTAGATCGTGGGATCGCCAGCAACCCTATGGGCCGAAATTTTAATGAAACCGTGCAAAAAAAAATGTTTTTTTTCTGTTATTTCATAAACTATGGTATAAGTTATGAGGATAAGGAGAAGTCCAATATTCAAATGTTTATTTTCACGTCTGTAGATAAGATTAAAATATTGTGGGATTACCGGCAACCCCAGGGTGCCGTTCCAGAGTTAAGTACGTATATTCTACGCTACTAATAATACAGTTTTGTTCCGTAACAAGCAACTAGCTCGGGACCAGCCCGTTGCTTATTACGGATCGGGTATGCTATTCGGCTTGACTTTGTTCTCAAACGGGACGAGAGAACATGGAGAGAGTGCGAGAGGCTCGAGATATGTATAACACGCCAGGATCGTTAATACTAGAGTGAAAAAGCATTATACATATTCTATTTTTCTGTTAGTAAACGACGTCATTGTTCATTCGACCGTAAAGATTTATAGCTTCTCGCTTTCACGGTCCTTTCACTCGTCCTCGGATCTCTTTCGGCGGCCGATTCCAAACAAAGAATAGGGGATAGCGTGTTGCTTGTTACGGATCAACACTGTAATTCCTTTGTTGCACAGATCTCAGGAAACACTATAGAGTACTGTTAGAAATACCCTGAGCTGGAGTAGGGTGGGCGTCAAATTATTGAAACGTTTTTATGCTATCGAGATGGTATATTTTTCGCAAAGACTATGTCCGCGTTGACGTAGCGTCGTTCGCCAAAAAGTGCGCGTTCAAAGGTCTCGTGGAGAGTAAAGACGCGTCGTCCTGCCGATCCTTGTCCGCTTCCCGCGCGAAGCAGGCCTGAGGAAAACCCAAAGTGGCGGTCGCCCCCACAGTGTATGCTGGGCCTGGCCTCAAGTGGCTCGCTTTATTGTCTTCAGGACGGATTTTCTCACAATACATACGTAAGTTATTATAAATTATAGCAAAAATATACTTATACACGTGATATGTATTCCTTTCAAGAGCAGCATCCCGTTTAGGCCCGATACACACTAGCGGCCCACTCCTGGTCCGGTCAAACATTCTTCTATGGTTTAGAACGTACCCCTTCACACTACGGGTAACGCTCCGTTCACGATCCGGTGTCGTCCCAGCAACTATCTTTGAAAAGAATATTTTACCACTGATTATTCCATTCCAATTCCGATTTTGATGAAACTGTAATATGTTGTAGTATGCTTTTTCTTCATTCGCATCACAAAAGATGGAACTTTCTAAGAATATTTTCAATTTTGTTGTACGCACTCCTTTTCACTATGAAAATTGTAAATAAATTTTTGTTTGGCAAAAACCCTTATTCTCGTTTTTAAAAATCTGACAAAAATATATGTTGTAGTCTATGTGAAATAATGATGAGTTTATGTCATTATTTTGTTGGCTTCAAAGTTATTAACAAATGATAACATGTTGAACATCGCGAAAGAGCGGATTTTTAGCCAAACATAGATGTATAAACTAATTTATATTTGGAGAGCAAAACGGGATTGGACCGTGACCCGACCGGGAGCGGACCGCTAGTGTGTATCGGGCCTTACTCTTGCTGTATACACCTGTATATTCACGTGTAGTTTTATGTATGGATGTCACTCTGACCAGGTGAACCATGTTAAGGTCGATGTATATCATTCGTTCAGACGCGGCACGGTCCCGTTCAGATTATCGTAGGTAATTGTTGGGTTGTTAGTTATGCGAGGTGGTCGAACAGAAAGCAATCAACAATATATTAAACACAACACGATATATTTTACATGTAGCGTGGTGCTACGACCGTACATAAGCGCGCGAGAGAGGAACGGCACGAGCCATGCGTGCTCTCGGGAGAAAACAGTTGACGCTCGGGGGGTCTCCGCACGCGGGCACTTTGAATACTTTAACAGTAATAAGATGCGACTATTTACATACAGCGTAGCGAATCACTTCAGGTATGTTACGCTGTCCAGCATTCTCGGCAAGAATGTTTTGTCTGATACAATACGTGTCTGAAGCTACCAGAACGTGTATGAACGGACACGATCGTATGGTGTGCATTATGTTCAGACAGTATCTGGCTTGCAATCATCTACACTACAACCACTCGATCCACAACAAACAAGTACAGCTACCATGTCACATTATTATAGGGGAAACCCGTACAAAACTATAGGTATACTTAAGGTTCGAATTACGATAACTTTGTAATTTGTAAAACAAATTGTGTAATCCAAACTGTATTTATTAAATGCGTTCATAATGAACAAAAAATAACAGAAATAAAATTAAAAGATTCAAACTTAATACTTAAATTAATAATAAAACGAAACCTCTACTTTTTCCGATTTTGCCACGTGGGGTGGGTGAAACCGTATACACTATACGATATTGCCCCTAATCTAAATTAACCACGGTAACATTGAAAATGATTAAGTTCTTCTGGTCCCCAGCCAGTACCCAACCTTCTTGGAAACGGCTCATGCCATATTCTTCGTAACAATATACGCAAATGTCATCAACTCCAGATTTATTTGATTGAATTCTTTTTCTCACCAATTTTTTTTTGGTTTTTTTCTTCTTTTTTTTTTTTAGTAGTTTTTCGTTAATAATTACGCGGCATCTTGCGAACACCCTTAAACAGAAATGAAATACTAGGTATTTAACTAACTTAAATAGACGTACAGGATATAATTGTATGCCGGTTTTACCCTGTCCGGTTATGCCCCGGGACGCACGAACGCAATCTTTTCTTTATAACTAAATATGAAGACGAAAATGACTGGCGATAATTTTCGAAATATGAAATACGAATACGAACACTTGAAAATACAGTAAACTTGATAATTCTTTAGAATTTCCTTGGTTTATAACAAAACACTGCTGACGGACACTTCAATATGGCAGAAAATGGTCGTGGGATTTTTTAAATTATTGTAGTTGTGGAAATAAGTATCATATACAGTTTTACCTAGGTATACGGTTTTGTACAGGTACACTCCCTCCCGCCCATAAGTTTCCGCACACCTGGCAAATTCAGATAAAGGGCGTATGAATGATATAATAATACAATTATTTCTTTACAAAATTGGTGTTAATTGAAAGATCTATTATCATTGAAGATCTGTAGTATATAATAAATAAGATTCTTATCACTAAATAATATAAAATATTCGTCGACATATTCGTTCCGTTGCGAAATAACCGATTGGACCAATCGCGGCAATTTTTCAACGAGTTTCTGTAATGTTTCTGGCTGAATTTCGCTCCAGCTTCTTTGTAGTTGTGCCCACAGTTCTTTTTTGAATTTTGGACACATAATTTTACTTTTTTGATCTAACTCGTCCTATAATTTTTCGATGGGATTGAAATCCGATGATTGCGGGAGCCACCGCATAATTTTAATGTCATTATTAGTTTCTAATTCCCTTAAATAATGAATGCATACTTTAGCACTGTGTTTGAAGTCATCGTCATGCATGAAAACAAAATTGCGTCCATTAATTCTCTTTCCTGATGATACAGTGTGGTTTTTCAAGATGTCCAAATAATTGCTCTTTACGTATTATACCTTCTACTTTTACTAAATCACCGACATTATTGCCCCCAAAATAACCCCACACCATTGTTGAGCTATCACCATGTTTCACTGTGGGCACAGTACAATCTGGATTATATTTTTCCGCCACTCTCCGACGAACGTAACAACGTCGGTTGTTACCATAAACTTGAAACTTGGACTCATCTGTCCAAATTACCTTTCCCTAATCTGAAATGGTCCAATTTGAATGTTCTTTGGCCCACTCCAACCTCTTCTTTTTATTTTGAGGCCTTAACAGCGGTTTTCTTTATTGCCACACACTCCTGCAAACCTTTCTGTAACAATCGCCTTTTCACTGTGGTGACTCCAATAGCATCCGCTCTAGTTTTATTAATTTCCATTGTGATCTCTGGTGCAGACATTCGCCTATTGCGTTTGCTTAAGGTTTCTATATAGCGATCCTCTGCATGGGTTGTCTTTTTGGGTCTACCTGACCTTTTTTTGACCAAAAATTCTCCATATTACTGAATTCACTACGGTGTCATGTACCGTTCACTTTGAAATTTTTGTTTTTCAGCCATGTGTCGAATGGAATAGCGTTCCTTGGTCAACAATACAATAACTGCACGTTTATCTGTGGATAATTCTTTCGCTGAGCCCATAGCTGTAATTCATAGCACTGTTAGTGTCAAACTGAAAACAGGAATCTTGCATCGTGGCCGTCTCATGTTTAGTAGTCTTAAGTGACACAGAATTCTACCAAATGTAAACAAAACTCTAGTTCTAGTCAGGTAACAAACGTACTAAATATCGTGTTACGAAAGAGGAGTAAAGAGGAGATAAAGTCATCTAACTCCAAATTCTTTATGCCTATTGATACGAAGGATTTCGCACCATTTTTACTATAGCAATGTTTTTATATTATTTACTGGTATGAATCCTACATATTATGTAAAATAGATCTATGATAACAGACCTTTCAATTAGTATCAATTTTCTTAAGAAATAATTGTGTTATTATATCATTAATACGCTCTTTACCTGAATTTGCTAGGTGTTTGGAAACTGATGGAGGGGAGTGTACACATGTCTCGTAATAATTAATTAAACATAGTTTACTTCAAACATACTGTTAATTTTTCTCTTGGATTTATAGCCTCTTTGAAAGTTGTATTCTGTTTTTTAATGGAAAATGTTTGCCTGAATGGATAATATAATTGATCTTTACTCTGCGTCATTTAGTAGACGGTTACCATCCAGGCTATGTCAGTTACAATGGGTTAGTGACAAGAAGAACCGAATTTGATTTGGACTACAGTTACAATCCCTGGTTATACAGCTTACCTTGTATATGTAACATGTACAGTGCTCCCTCGAACAACGTGGTGTCGAATAACGTGGTTTCACTTGTATGTGGTCTCTTTTCTTGAAAAATTTCCAATCAATTTACACATTTAGCATACATTTACAACTTTCTTTATCATGGCAAATAAGACAGGTTAAAAAGAGCGAATGCGAATTCGTTTGCGTAAACTAATTCCTCATAAATTGCCGCTGCATACAAAAAGCAGTGGCATCGAATTCAAATACATAACGAACAGCCGAACTTGGGAAAAAAAATCAAACGACCAACGTGTCGCTGCGAGCTAGAAAGAGCTACATTCAAGTAATTACGCAAAGTAAGAAATGCCAGCTACGAAGAGAGCTGTGCAAAACATTCAGATTTTTGGAACGCTCCGTTTTTTGTATACTATACTACTATAATATTTACACTATAAAAGTAGATCGTTTATGACGATACTTTGGGGATGAGTTATATGTCTCAGACGGCGGAAGGGATATAATAATCTTAATATACACATATAATATTAATATAAGATTAATATTAAAGCTACACAATCCTTTTGCATTTTCTATCTGTATATAACACGAGCAGGTAAATGAAGATGTTAAAGACCTCAATAAGACCTTTACTTGTAACCGTACTTCCAAAAGCGGCTTTTCCCAGAAGAAAAAAACCCTAAATTGTCCTAGCTGAACTCAATTTTCAGTAAATATATTAGAATCAGTTTGACTTTCGCTGGATACAAGAATTCTTTGTACGGTCCTGACCATGGTTTCAAGTACTTATCTGCTCGTATTTCTGTCAATTTCGGGGTCCCGGCAGCTAAAACATGTTTACTTTGACGCCTAACCGATTTTACGACCTCGCTATATCGTGGCCCCGACTATACATATTTCGTACTACGCGTTTTACTCTTTGGACACATTCTTACAGCGACAAGAACACAAACCCTATACCCTACTAGAGAGGGAAAATCGATATTCTATTGAGGAAAATTCCTAGGACCAGGGTTGCCCTCTGGTCCACTCTTGTGTCTATTAAAACAACCTCGCATTATGTTCGAAGCAGGTTTTGGTATTGAAAGGAAGGAAAAATCCAGCTAGAGAACAGTTTTTCTATATATCTTTAATTGTTTCTGCATTCGTGATAAAAATATTTAATAGATATTTGTTACACGTACAAATAACGATTATTATATGCTTCGGAATTTAAATTTTCTTTATTGTTACGTGAAGCTTGAGGTGCTGTCGCAGCGTTGTAGTTGGTTTTGCTCCACGCGCGTAGTATAGTAGAAATTATAGTGTGAATTACGCTCGAATTACGCTACGTTCGGTGTATGTTTAATAATTTTGGTATACAATTATTGTTGGCGGTGAATAAATCGAGAAGTTTTCTTAGCTGTGTTTAAATCGTAACTGATGTCGGGGCGCTTTAGGGAGACGCGCACAATTTTCTAATAATTTCTATTGGTCAATTAATAGAAGTGGAAGTGGAATATATAATTAAGCTATTGGTGAATAAGGACGCGTTGGCAACATCCAGGATTGTTTGTTTTCCGAATTATTGAAAATACCGTTTTGAGGTACAATAGCAGGATCTTGCCTGGTGTAGGTATGAGACGCAACATCTATGATGATGTTTGCTTTTCATGTAAAATTAAACAGTATGTTGTTTGTGAAACATGAATGTATCCAAATAAGTATAAACATTAAGTTTCTGTGCACTAGTTCGCAAATGCACAGTACTTTCTATTTTATTGGAACAAGGATAAAACTATAGGATTAACAAAGTTTGAAAAACATTGAGTGATATAAAAGGGGGCATTTTCTTTTTCTTCTAGGAAAATTAATTTCCTTATCTTTTACATAATGTTATTATTATATTTCTAAAGGATTTTCTGCATACATAAAGCACTTTCTAGGCCTGAGCAGCCAGCTTAAAGAGTATCGAATCAACAAGAGACCTTCCAATAAGTGTCACTCAAAAATAGCATAGCTAGGCATCTGTATCATAAATCCAAAGCCTTAACAGCATCCAAATTCAATTATTTGTACCATTACACAATAATTATCATAACACAAATTCAAAGCTTCATTGCACTTGTTTAACACGTTCGCTGCCACCAGAAAATCGCGAGGAACGTATTATGTGCTATCAATTCGTAACTTTTAGCCAAACACGTGATTTTCACGAGCATTTTCGTGGCGGTAGTCGTCGATCACACTAGGACGGTATCGAATTTTGATGTCGAGGCGCTGACCGATCGATACATTGTCAATACATTGTTGATGATTATCAGGACAGGTCTATCTCTTTTGTTAAAAAATCCAGCAATTTGGAATTAATTGTGCATCAAGTCATGGCATCGGTTACCGTATTCGTGATATTTTATTCACCAACTTTGCCCATTAATAATTAATAGATTCGACCTTGAGGCGCGAAAGGAAATACAACGCTGGAGAATGTATCTGTGACTATTATGTGTACATGCAGACGGCTCGTGCATATTAAAAGGTAGGCAGATCGATCTAGCGCCGCAATTTCCTGCTGCTAGCTAGCCATGGAGTGTACAGCACACCCATCTTGAGTGGGTAATATTAAAAATGCTCTTAGAAAAAGGAATGTTTTGTTAACAGCAGGAACATCAACAAAGTTGAAGACATTGAGGGAGGCTTCCTTTAGCTTGAGACTTTTTCCTTTCCTTAACCCTAGAACTCCTAACACGGTTCCTTGAATCGCAATGTCGACAAATATTATTTTTATTTTCGTATAAACATTCAAGTTTGATATTCAGAAGTAACCGTTGCTGTATGTGGAAAGTATTATGCATAAGAATAAGAAAACAAACTACGTGTCACGGTACTGGCGATCATGCGAAGCGTGCCCTTACGCTCTTCTTATCTCCAAAGAATTACAAACTATCACAAAACGAAGAATCAAACTAACTAATCGGAAAGGAACGGTGCAGTATTTAATCAGTTACTACCAAGCATTTGACGAATATGGTACTTTGCTATTCATGTTTAACATAAGAAGAATCACGTTCAGACTGATTTCATTTTAGTACACAATACTATTTTATTCTATAAATACATACAACTAAAATAAATTCAATGCAAAAACATATGCTGTCTTTCTTACAAAGTATAACATATTCAAATGTTACAAAGATTTCTTCAAAAAACAACTTTTTGACTTACTTTACTTTTGACCACCCTGTTAGACTTTCGTATGACGGCTCGAGGCTCGGAAGTTCTAGGGTTAATGCGAAAGCTAGTTTGTTTGTCGAAGGAAGGATATATCAATCTGTAGATTCCAGTGAAATAAGAGAGAGCAAGGAATGATTACTCAAAATGTTTCTTCCCATTTTTTTCCTTTTATTTCTTCCCTCCTTTGTAGATTTACTTTAGCAACGAAGGAGAAGGGACCAAATTCATACAGTGTATTCAGGAAAATAAATAGGTTGGGTTAGGTTAGATTAGATTAAGAAAAAAATTTATCAATAACAATTCATAATATCAATTCATGTCTGTAAATATTTCATAAACTGGATCCTCTAATTCAGAGATCTAGAAAGGCACAATTTTTTATGATTTTTTTTGGTAAAATGCTATTGGGAGTAGTTATTTTAAATTTTTTACACTTATTTATACATTCTTCAGAAAAATGTATCTTTTTCTATTTATGATACGTTAATCTCTCCAAGAAATGTGCTATTTGAACAAGTACGATGAAAAAACATGCGCTTACCGTGTTTCTGATTGTTTTAAATTCTAATGATTCAACGAGTGATGTAATTATGAATAAAAGTACGGTTAGATTTACAACAAAAAAGAAAATACTGAATATTCATGAATATTCACAAACAAGAAACAAAATATCGAAATTTTCTCAGGCAAATTAATAATTTTCTTGAATAAAAAAAAGTGATTGCACATGTCATATAGATTATAATTCCGGTAAAGAAAAATACGTACACTCTATACGTGTGTAAAAGTGTATAAAAATTAGTTTATTTGCGCCAAAGTATTTTAGGATACCAGTGTGGAGAGACTATGTAGTTTTGCGAAAAACGATTTTAAGAATTGCATTCATACACTCGATAACCTATTTCGATGATTACATCTCTGTCAGATTTTTAAATATTAACCTGCTTAACTTTTTTTTTTTTAGAACCCCATAAGTTCCTTGCAATTTGTCCGGATTAACATTCGGCAAGTTGTTCTACTACTATTTTGTCTTAGGGTAGCGTGTGGTTGCTATTTCTATTAAAATAGCCACATTAAAAGAAACATGTTCTACAGAACATGCTTATATTTGCAATTGTGTTGTAATGTCTTCTTTTATTGTCTTAATGGGTTTCTTTTTAGCCTTCTAACAGTGGGGTTACTGAACAGAGTATGTTTATTAGTCAGCGGGTTTGGATGGCTTGATGGTCTTGATTTGTATTTTTCAGAAAGTTATATTTCCATTTGTACAGTGGGAACATGAAGATCTTTATGTATCTTTTTATTTCTTACGTACCACGCGTGGCCCCGGTGTGCCAGAATATCGCAATGAACGTGTTAGTCGCATTTGGCCGCCAAAACGGTGTTCCGAACGACCATCGGACCGCCATAGACCCCCCTACGATCAAACAGTAGTATTGGTTTATAAAAGATACTGTTACTGGGAATGGCAGTAAGCACATCTACAGTCGATCAATCAGACACACGCCACATTTTACCATTTCCACCTGCCAACAACCAATCAGTAGATATTAGTGAGCAAAAAAAAAAAACAATAAATATCACAGTAAAACACAGAATAGTAACATAGTAAGTCACCAGTAAAGAGTACATCACAAAAACACGAACATAGTCTTACACATCACAAAATATTCAAGGACTCGCCCGAGGGTCAAGTTCGATCATAGAACTATTTCAATTAGGGTACCAGGAACTAAAGTACCGCCGCGAGCAAGTGTAAACGGGATTTACGACCCCGTGAAATTCTCCGAAAAGAATTGCGGTATCGCAGACGCAACACGGTGCATTAACTTATTGTACTAAGTTCACAATATTGTTGATTGTATGGTTTCCATTTTGGCGATGCGGCGTTATGTACTCCAGCGTTTATGAGTTGTATGTTAAAGCACGCATCTTTTACTTTTACGTAAACTTACGTTAAACTGAGGTAGAATTTCAGTAATTGAAAAAATACATTTAGGAAATGCTGCTTTGTGACTTTTAATAAACCTTCGTGTCGAACCTTGTTGAACGCCTTTTCTATGTCTAAAAATAAGCCTATGCAGTATTTCTTGCCTTCAAGGACAGTCACATTTTTTTCTATTAGCCTGTGAACTTGCTCAGTTGTAGAGTGATCGTCTTTGCAACCAAATTGGTGATCGGGAATTATTCTTTTATTTATGATTACTCCTTTTGAGTCTGACAAGAAGTATTTTTTCAAACATTTTGGATAATATTAGTAATAATGATATATGTACATAGGTCTATATGAGGAAGGATCGTGTATGCTTTTATTTAGTTTTGGCAGCATCATTATTTGTGCTAATTTCCATACATGTACTTAGGAAGTACTGTAATCTGAATATGGCGTTGAATATTATTATCATTTTGATGGCTTTATGTCGAAATTCTTTAATTATTTTTGCATTGACTAGGTCAAATCCAGGAGTTTTGTTTGTTTTCATTTCTAAGATAAGTTGTTTTATTTCCCTTTTTGTAGTGTTACGTATTTTACTATTTTGATCCGTGTTTTGAGTGATCTTATCTATTTTTGAATTTCCCTGCTTGGTAGTGTGTGGATGGAAGATTTGGTATAAGTATTTTGCAAATGTTGTGACTTATTCCAATGAAGTTTTTGTCCAGGTCCCACCTAGTTTTCTTAATACCGGTATTAGGGTATTGTTAGTCTTTTTAATCTTTTCATTACTTTCCAAAGTAAGTAGTTTGTATCCTCATTTGGCATGAAATTCATTTCTTTGTTACAATACTCCTGCATGATGTATTTAACACCTCTGGCGGCTTTATTCAACTGACGTTTATTGTAAGTTGTTTTATGTTTTTATCATTGTGCTTTTGATTTTATTTTTTTTCTTTTTTGTAAAATGTGGTCTGGAAAGGAGAGTTCGGTTTTCTTCATTTCGATAGTGCTGGTGATTGTTCAAGCTGTTTCATGAATGCTTTGTGTTAAATAATCAATTGCGTTCTCGATATGGTCTGCAGTTTTTCGTGGAATTTTTCAATTCAACGTTTCGTCTACTACTGCTCTAAACTGTTCCCAATTTGTGGTATTGTTACATAGAGTGATGGTATGTTCTATCACAGTGGTCTTCAACCGGTGGTCCGCGGACCGGCGCCGGTCCGCGAAAGCTTTCTTCGTGATCGCACTTGATCCTCGTGAGAAAGAAAAGCTGATCGAGTTGTCTTCTGATATCACTCTGGTGTCCAGACATAAAATAAAGAATATCCATCTCTGAGTTATAAAGCTATCAAATTGTTGGTCGTTTTTTCCACTTCCTATTTGTGTGAAAAGACTTTTTCAGATATGTCAGTAATAAAAACCAAACAGAGAAATCAACTGGATGTTAATGCAGCGCTTCGTCTCTCAGAAACAACGCTGCAACCACGTATATCAAATTTGCTTACAAAGAAGCAGCAACAGACGTCGCACTAACCAAAAATTATAATTTTATAACATTAGATTTAATAAATAAAGTTCTATCTGCATTGGTTTTTATTTCTGGCTGACGCCGGTCCGCGAAATATTTTTCCTATTTTCGCCTGACCTATTTTCGCGGGTGTTAAAAATTGAAGAACACTGTTCTGTCATATTAAAGCTGGATTTTGCCGATAATTTATAAGTATAGGTGTGTGGCCGGTGCTCAACTCAGAAGTAGAAGATAATTTGTGTCCTATTCAGACCTTTGATTATGGCAAAATCTATTAGGTCCGGTTTTCATCTGCTCTTGATCGGAATGTGGCTTCACCTGTTGATTGCCCTTAGTGTTGCCCTAGTGTTTTGCCCTTAGACAATGTTCTTTTCGACCCCCAGTGTATGTTTGACATTGTAATCTCCTGCAGCTAGGAATTTGTTTCCTAGAGTTTGAAGGAATGTCTGATACTATTCTCGAGTGTGTTTGTGCTTTGAAGGAGAATAAATGGCTCCATACGAGGTTTCTATGTATTGTTACGGTTGTTGCTTGGAGGCAGTCGTGTGTAATGGTGCTGTGTAAGTGTCTAATACTATTTTTAATAATGCTAGCGGTTCCTCCGTGTGCTTTCCCAAATGGGTGTTTAATGTCGTATATAGTGCAATGCAGGAGTTTTGCATAATTTTTATTAGTGTTTCCGAAATCATCATTATTTCAATACCGTGTGAGTAGATAAATATTTTGAGTTCTTGTAATCTTTGTTGTGACCTATTGTTGTTCCATACCGTTATTTTGATTGTACGTTCCATTATTTGTTGCTATTAACGATTTTAGTCAATAGTTATCATGGATGTTATTTGTTGGGTTTGTTGTTGTAGCAGTTCAGTTTGTGTTGTTGGCATTTTGGTAATAAGTTCTGTATTTGTAATTGATTGTATCGAAAATTGTTTTAATTCTGTAGTTTCTTTTTTTAAGTGATTGTTTATATGAATTATAGAGTTATGTTGCAATGTGTGTGAGGTAGTGTTGCATCTAGAGGTTACTTGTGCATAGCTTCTTTTGGCAGTATTCGTGCGTTGGTTATAATTAGGTGAAAGGGTTGGTACTGACGTGAGTGCTGTGGTATGCGATAAGGGTATACTACTTGTTCCTACTGAAAATCGTGCAGTTCTTTTTCTTAAAGTAGGAAATTACTTCTGTTGTAATTGTTTACGATCTAGACAACCTTTGTAATTTGCAGGGTGATTTCCCTGGCAGTTATAGCATTTTACATTTTCCACTTTTCCTTGCTGTGGGCACAGCGTTGTTAGGTGATTTTCTAGTAGTGTATTACAATAATTTTTTATATGGCCATGTGCTTGGCAACGAAAGCATTGTGGAATGGCGCGTTTCAGTTTCGGTTGTTCAAATCTAATTATTGTGTTTAATAGCTTTTCGATGTTCTATATTTCTTTATTGTTGTCTTTTGGTTCGAGTTCAATATCGAGTAGAGTTAGCGGTTGTTTGGTGTCGTATCTGATTATATATTATTTATAATATAATTCCAACTGAGTGGCCGTGCTCTTTTTATTCGTTAATTATTTTATGTGTATTTGTTTTTAGGTGAGTGCTTCGAAGTATTACTTTATAGCTTCGTTTTGTTTTAAATTGGTATATGTGAAATTTTGCGTTTTCATGTTTCAACTCGTTGGTGATTTTACTATAACTTTTAGACTATTTGTGCTGTATTTTTACTTGGTGTTCCTTCAGCTGCTTTAAAATATAATTGTTGCTCTCTATTTATTGTTCAAGCAATTCTAATAAAGTATTGATAATTTGCGCTTGTATGTAAATTGAAGGAGGTTTTGCTGTTTCGATTGGTGTTGTGGTGTCGGTTGGCATATCATTTAATTCAGATAAAACACTGTTGCAACCTTATAGTCACGCAACAAAGCCATTTATCGCCATCGAATGTATTAGTCACACTTGGCCGTCAGAACACTCACCGGACCGCCATAGACATCCCTTGGACGAGCCAGCACCCTGACTACGACAATTGCACTGTTTCCACAAAACACCGAAATCACTCAGACAACAAAGGCAAAAGAAACTTTCCACGCGTAAAGCGAATTTCTTGGGGATCGAAAATATTAATAACAAATTCGGTTCCCCAGAAGGAACCACACCAGGACAACCTCCCGACCAGACCAACATCAATCGGACACAAGTGAAACATTTTTACTTCCACATGCCAACAGCCAAAAAGAAAGAAACAGCATTTATATAAACTCAAACACACCACCGGCATGACAAGTCTCACAAAAGTATTATAAAAACATTACAAAAGTATCATTCAGTATCACCAGAGACGACGCTCGTTTACGCCTCAGTTGGTATCGTTGGGTCTCTGATGACTCGCAACTGTTTTAGTTGTTCTCCGGTTGCTAGGCAAATTCATAATCCCCGCTTCTCTGTATTCCCTCAGCATAAGATCATGTGCTACGTTAAAATGTTCTTTCCGTTTCGAATCCTGAGCGTTAATTACATTTTTGTTGTGTTTGGGTCATATTTGACCCCAGGATACCAGTTGTGTGTGTTATCTGAGAACTAAGTGATTTAAAATGTCGAATCGGTTAACGTTGCTATGAGCTACAAACTGTTAAAGATTGTGAAAATCACTGTTTTACACGACTTTCGGCCTATAATTGTAATAAATCTAAAGATTCTTACATCTTTCGATGCTTGACATAAATCGACAAAACGCATGTTTTAATTTTTGCCACAACAAGCTCAGATAAAAAAATTGAAAACAGTGACCTTTACAATTTTTTTACACGTCATTTAGTAAACTAATCCTTCTAACTACTAGAAAAAAACTCAAGTCGTTTGGTCCAATTTAAAAAAAGTTATGCTACTCTAAAAGTGTATATGGATTAAGGAATTAATGACCGCAACTGTGTGTACATACTGGGTGTCTGTTTTATCACAATACAGTGAAATATCTTTTAAGCAAGTGATGTTACGAAAGGAATGTTTTAACAAAAGTTGTTTGGTATGGAGGGGGACGTTATGTGGTGTAAATATTTTTTTTGTACCTGGAATGGTGAGGGAGATTTCAAAGTCAGTTTAATTTTTTTAAATGGAACGCTATATTTTTTTTTGTATGTTAAGACGAGTTCAACGAGTACAATAATGGAGGGCATGTGAAGGGGATACCCATAGAAGGAAGTTTTCAATAATTCAAAATTGAACATATTGGTAGGTACTTATTGTACTCGCTGAACTCGTCTTAACATACACTATCATATTATGTGTAAAAAAATATAGTATTCCATTTAAAAAAATTAAACTGACTTTGAAATCTCGCCCATTGTATCAGGTACAAAAAAAAATATTTACACCACATAACGTTCCCCTCCGTACCAAACAACTTTTGTTATAACATTTTTTTCGTAACATCACTTGCTTAAAAGATGTTTCACTGTATTGAGATAAAACAAACACCCTGTATGTACATTACGGGCTTCCTAATTGATTTTCGAACGATCAGGGTGAGCTAACCTCTTAAAGAGTAGTAGCTCCTTAAAACACCACATTAACCTATAGAATACATTATACTCTCTTTGTTAACCCCTTAACCTATAGCAACGAGTCAGACTCGTGACACAAATTTTACTCAAGATATGACAAAAGTAGTTATGTTAATAACAAAAATTAATTGTAATCCTAACTTTCGATTTAATTTGTAACACTGAGAATTACTAAATAGAATTAATCTGTAACAGCTTAACTTTTGTTACCTGAAAGATGCTATTTTTAAACGAAAGTAAAAAAAAGAACAACATACATCCGAGGTGTTTTTTTTTGTTTTTAAAGTTAAAAAACTATATTCTTCTTTACTGAAAAATACCGAAGATTTGTAACTATGGATAAAATGTAATGATATTGTGTAAACATTACAGAAAGAGGATGATTAATTTACCACTTTCTAGAGGGAGAGAAAGAGCCTAAAGATTCTTGCCTAAAGCAAACAAGTTTTTCAATGAAAAATTTCATTTTTTTATTGTATGTGAGATGCTAATAATACAATACAGGAAAACGAAAATTTCATAATAATGTTGCAGTGCGATTCAATTTTCTATTTTTGCCGTTTAAAGCAAATTTTATCAATATATTCTCTGTTCATGCTAAAGTGACAAAATTATGAAATAACTGCACTGACAATGAGCAAGAACTGACAATGAATCATCAAATGTGTAATAAAATCAACGTTGTATTTATGTATCACGATTTTATTCAAAATGACTACATAATCGTATCTACAATATAGGATGTTATAATATTGAAACCAGTGCAAACTGTGGTAACATGTAGAATTGTAATTCTATGAAAAGAAAGTACACTACATGGAAGGTTATTAGTAACAACAAAATAAATGTTTATATTTCCACAAATTTCAATTTCTAACAAATGATTGATGTTAACTGTAAATAACAATGAAATTCATTTCATTAGTGAAATTGTAATGACAGAGTATATTAACATGAATAAAATAGCTTACAAAAGCTTCAAACAGTTCTGTTTTATGAATTACTCAGGAATCTCTTCGTTTAGAACTCTTGCAACCTATTATTCGGGAATAACACGAATACGGGTCATACCACGCCAAATTGATGACTTTTTGACATCAACGTCAGCAATTTTGTTCTAAATGAAATAGAATGTAGTACACGTGGAATTAGGAGGGGTTTAAGTCATCATTTAGCTGGTTTCAAATTTGTTTAAAAAATACGGACCTTTGAATTTGGCAATTTTTGCCCACTTTTATGAAAAGGGGCTGTGCTTATCAATTTTTATCTCGGACACTATTGTAGGATCGGGGCCTCCATTCCCAAGTACATATAGGGAACCGACAAGAAAGAATAGAGAGAGGTTTATTGGCGTAGTGCTTCGAGCGGTACAGACAACCAAGTGTAACAGCAGAGCACGGGGCTCGCTTACCTAAAACGGAGGTACCATCTTGCAAAAGGGCTCATTTTGTAAATAGAATTTCAAGAAATGTGACTCGTGCTTGTGAATGTGCTCGTAGCACTACGCCAATAACGCACTCTCTATTCTTCCTTGACGGTTCTCTATATATATATTTGCGTATGGAGGTCCCGTGCCTACAATAGCTTCCGAGATAAAAATTGATAAGTACAACCTGTTTTCATAAAAGTGGGCAAAAATTTCCAAATTTAAAGGTCGGTATTTTAGAAAAAAGTTTCGAAACTAGCTAAATGATGACTCGCTCCCCCCCAATTTCACGTGTCTACATTATATTTCATTTGGAACAAAATCTCCGATGTCGACATTAAAAAGTGATCGATTTGGCGTGACATGACCCATACATAGATTTAATATACATATACTAGAAGTACAGTTTGTTCGCATTGAATACTGCATAAACATAACTGTAAAAATAAACCGAAAATAAAGTTTTTCATTTGAAGCCTCGTTTTCGAGAAAATCGAATTTGAAAATCGAGTGTACGTACACTTGCTCTTAGTACATTTATAAAACGGTGGTTATTCTTACTGTGTTTATATTACCTCACTAAAGTGGTTTCTTATAATTATGTATGTGACCAATGATCGATTTTGTCTTTGTTTATGTACAATGGCGAGCATGTACAAGTGCTTTTGAAAATTTTAATGAAATTATTTTTAATTTGTAAATTTCAGATATATTTTTACGAAACATTCTATAGTCAAACGATATTTATTCTTTGCATCGTCGTTGTGGTTTTACGATTATTACCTTCCTCATCATAATATCAACTTAGAAATAAATAGAAATGCAACTTAATATTAATGTATACTTTTTATTTATACAATGGTAGAGAATATTATTATATTTTACAAATATTTACCATAAAATTAAGTTAATACTTTGTCGCTTTGTCTTTTTTTTTTAAATATCTTCTGCATATCTTTGCTGCATGGACTTTATAAGGCGTATACACCGATTGGTATCGATGTCATTCCATACTTTATAAATGACATCGAATAAGTCATTTTAATGAGATGGTCTTCGAGCTGAAACTGACCTTTTCTCATCATTCCGTAACATTTCTATTGGATTTAAATCCGGCGATTGAGCCGACCACTTTATAACGTTCACGTTATGGACTTGCAAAAATTTTTTTGCTTTGCGAGAAGCTTGTTTCGGATCGTTATCCGCTTGAAATATCCAATCCTCACATAAATCATTAGTTACATTCAACAACAATACTGGTTCTAAAATATTTACGTATACATGTTGATCCATTATGCTCTGTATACGATGTATTGGACCAACGCCATTTATTGTCATGGCTCCCGAAACCATAATTGAACAACCTACTCCTTTAATGGTGGATTGAACACTTTTTGGATCAAATTCTTCTCCTATTCGTCTTCATACGTAAGATTTGGTTAAATTTGGATTCGTCAGTGATTCGTTGCTCCATTGTTCTTGTGTCCAATTGATGTGTTCCCTTGCAAATGGTAATCGCTCCCTTTGACTCTTTTTTTAACATATCCGCCAAGTCGACACTTACAGTTAGTACCTACACGTGCACCGGATAGATTTTCAATGTCGTTTTTCTCGAAAACGAAGCCTCATATGCAAAAACTTTACTCTACACTTTTGACTTACTTTTTCATGAAGAATCACCCCTGGACGGTTGTACCATTGTTTCCGGAACACCTTGTTTGCAGTTCTCTACCCATTTCTACTGTTAATATGTGCAAAATATTTAATAAAATGATGAACATTTTATATGTATTTAACATAATATTAATATATTTATTGAAACTTACCTTACAAATATAGAAAAACGTGCTGTTCCTATTTAAGGGCTTAAACAAAATCACCTGCATATGAATAACATTAGATTTTTTAGAAATTTTAACCAAGTGTTTGGTCTTTAAATAATGTACACCGAATTTCAAGACATATTAACAAAGGAAAGTTTCGTTACAAAAAGTCACGTGCGTTACAACAGAATAATCTCTTTCTATATATACAGTGCTCCC
>NW_017100159.1:100422-141029 GCF_001263275.1 Habropoda laboriosa | reverse complement strand
ACTTTTGCAAGAAACTGAAGAACATTTATATTCTTCCAATGAATATGCATATATTTACACGCATACACGCATATATTATGTAATTACTTATGTATGTATAGCTCTTACTAACTCGCAGTGACACATTGGCATTTTATTTTTCTTCCAAGTTCTACTGTTCCTTATGTATTTAAATTCGATGCCACTGCTTCATGTATGCAGCGGCAATTTGCGAGGAAATAGTTTACGCAAACGAATCCGCATTCGCTCTTTTTAACCTCACCTATTTGCCATGATAAAGAAAATTGTAAATGTGT
The DNA here is from genome assembly GCF_001263275.1 of Habropoda laboriosa. Taxonomy (NCBI): domain Eukaryota; kingdom Metazoa; phylum Arthropoda; class Insecta; order Hymenoptera; family Apidae; genus Habropoda; species Habropoda laboriosa. The sequence continues at coordinate 140,733 of NW_017100159.1, read as the reverse complement.
AAATTGATTCGAAATGAACGTCGAAATTTTTCAAGAAAAAAGATCACGTATAAGTAAAACCGCGTTGTTCGAGGGAGCACTGTACATTCTGAAATTAGTTACACCAGTTGTACTGCTACTACGCAAAACAAAGAAAATCATATTTAGATATAATTTTGAAAATTATGACAAACTATTTAAATTTTATTCAAACAATATATTCAACACCAAGGCTTCTTCACTGTATCGTTCTGAGGTGGGTGAGGAACGTCGTTGCACTGTTTTCACCTCAATTTATTAAAATATAAGTATACGGTCGGCGTACAATTTGTCCAGAAAATACAATCGTTTACTTCGTTTATTGTCTCGGCGGCAGCGGTTCGGCGGGTACGTCGCGATGGTCGGTAAAGGAACAAACTGTCTCTGGAGGTGTAGGCGTACTGGGTTTTTATATTGTTAGGACAGGGAGACAGGAGTAGCGATAGATAAAGATAGAAGTGGAGAAAGTGGTGGAAACGGAAAATTTGTAGAAAGCGGGGCCGTTCGTCCTCGTGCGAACCTGGATAACACATGTGCTCTTCTTAGGCTACTCGAGGACGAAGGCAAGTCTTAACCCGGGGAGAGACAAAAGAACGGAAACTAAAATCTGAAGGAGTTGGAAAAGAGAAAGTTCGCGTGGAAGAATAGAACGAGGTTCGGTAAGGGTTTGTTGACGACGACGTACCCGCCACAGTTCAATTTGATCTTCTTTTGTTGTTAACAGTATAACATCGTTTAAGTTCTAAAGAAAGAATGTTCGTATTTACATACATACAGGGTGTCTGTTTTATCTCAATACAGCGAAATATCTTTTAAGGAAGTGATGTTAGGAAAAAAATGTTTTAACAGAAGTTGTTTGGTACGAGGGGGAAAATTATGTGGTATAAATATTTTTTTTTTTGTACCGGGTATGGTGGGGGAGATTTCAAAGTCAGTTTAATTTTTTTAAGCGGAATGCTATATTTTTTTTATACATAATATGATAGTGTATGTTAAGACGAGTTCAACGAGGTGCGAACATAGTCATTTCCTTTCATGGCAGGTCGTAAAATTGCCGGGAGCCGGACCACCATACGTTCCTCATCGTAGCATGTGCCTGTTTTATCAAAGGAAATGATTTTGTTCGCACCTTGTTGGATTCGTCTTAACATACACTATCATATTATGTATAAAAAGATATAGCGTTCCATTTAAAAAAATTAAACTGACTTTGAAATCTCCCCCACCATACCCGGTACAAAAAAAATATTTACACCACATAACGTCCCCCTCCATACCAAACAACTTTTGTTAAAACATTTTTTTCCTAACATCACTACCTTAAAAGATATTTCGCTGTATTGAGATAAAACAGACACCCTGTACACACATATATGCTCGCCACTGTATACAGAGTGTCATTTAAACCAATCCCCTCAAATCTCTTCGAAAGTATTTGTTATATCAGAAAATGTTTCAAATGAAAGTTGTATGGATTCGTGATGGGAAGAAATTAATGCACCCATGTTAAATTTGAAGAACCTATCTTTTTGTCGTGTTAAACAAGATTCGTGATTATATAATAATGTTTTTTTAAACTATAAACCTTAGTTATAAATTATTTCTGTTAAATAATATCAGGATTATGGTCTTAAATATAATTACAAAAATAAAGTCAAAGAACTGTATGATGATTACGAAGCGGGGGGTAAATAAAAATTAGTGAACCTATCTTCTTGTCGCGGACTGTATATGTATGTATATTTAATAAAGGTGAAGTTTCTTAAACAACAGTAGACAGACGATTTTTAGTGTAAGTTCGCACGAGTAGTCATTTGCGATAATATAATAAAAGTAATTATTAACGAAAATTTATCTTTGTTATATGGGCAACATAGAACAATAACACATTTCCATTAATTAACACAGTGAAACCAAGGTTATATTGAGCTTTTTAAATATTCGTCTTTATATAAATCTTTACACATATTTTTTAGTGTAAACGAGAGCAATGGATGATTTTCAGTATGAGCCACTGTATACTGAATTAACGAAGCTCTGTAACGTGCAACAAAGTGTATATACCTCCTAAAGTTTCGTCACCCTTCAGGCACGTGGACTCCGTAATTCGATGTCACACGATCGCTTATCGATTCTTCTCGAAACGAGAAGAGAATGGAGGGCACGCACGTGGGTGTGATCATGGTCAAAATCGAGATGCATTGCAACGATCCACTCTGCCCGTTTCGTTTCTAACGGGTCGGTAAGCCTATTACCACGCTAAGCAAACAGCCTGGATAATCCGATTGCGTGAAGAGTGCTTATTTTCGCAGGTTTTAACTATTAGCCGGACTTCCCCTGTGTGATCGCGATCTCTGTACGAAAAAAAGCCACCCTGGTGCCTGTCGAGGTTCGATTATTTTCACAGCGCTCATTCAGTTCACGATCATGCAGTGGATACAGCTGCAAGATTCATTGTTGTTCCACGAATATGCACCTATCTGTCGCGAAGGGGGATCGTTGCGCGTACGTGACAATATTTGCTTGGTCTCGGACCGCGTTTCTGCGAAACTCGCGTGAGATGCGATCAAATATCGCTCGCTAGAGTTGGGAACGTTTACATATGGATAAATGTTGCTCGCTATAATGGACACTGTGGTTTGCTTGCAATACGATTGCACTCGAGGGTAGGTAAGTACTTACTCTTCCTTGTGGATGGAACGAATTATGATCCTTAGAATGTCGTTATTCGTGAAAAAGTATAAGGCTTCCTATGGTAATTGGGACAAGGTCAAGGGCACGTGGACGCTGCATATTTTTGTACTACTGTTATGCGTCCGTGTAACTGAAAAGTGTAATTGCACTCATTCTTAGAGGAACCCTTTATTTTTGGATATACAAATTCATACAGTGTATCACCCATTATAAAACGGAGACAAAAAGTAACAGTTAGTAATTACAAGATTTTGAGGAGATCTTTCAAAATTTAACACGATTGAAGAATGTCACTATTTTAACGTTTCTAGTTATGAACAATTAATATGAATGATAAACACTATTTTTTGTTACCAATAAGCATTATCGATGACGAAATTTTTTTTGGTTCTTGACAACTAACAACGGGAAATTTGATTAAATAACGATGAAAAGGAAAATATACTAATAATAATCTATCAGGAACGTTAGATAGTGTACATGTGAAATATCCCTCGTTAATAAAAGCATACAAAATTCTTTTAATTAGGATATTTTTTTTATTATCTTCAATTCAGATGGAAAATAAATATATTTTATGATGCTTGCTGAACTCGTTTCAACATTCGCGAAGAGGTACGGGTAAAAAATCATAGGCGCTATCTATAAAAAATATAAGGTGACCTTGAAAACTTTGAAAAAAAAAAAGGATTAATTATCTTAAAGGCCTTTTCGGTCCGTTAATAACAGAATAATCTAAGCTGATTATTGGATTATGGGAGTTATTGGTTGTTAAATAATTAATAATCCTTATTTTAAACTATAAACTTTTTATTGGACACAAGGAAGGTTCGCTTTTCTACTTGATGGTAAGAGCACTGTCTACGGACTGAGAATGCTCCTACGCAACGCCCTAATATTGTCTACAACCCCGCTTGGGACCGAAGGGCCTTTTGTCACGTATCATAAACATTTAGATCTTTACTAAACAGAGGTGGTAAGGCTAAACGGATTTCTCCGAACGTATACAAAAGTAATATATACTTCCTAGTAAGGCCTTAGATTAATTTTTGTTATATCTAACTGACTGATAAATCTAACACTGATCACGTTAGTAGGTTTACTCTGACGTTGACGTTCAACTAACCGGTGCCAGTGTGGATTCTCCTGGGACCAATAACAGGAATTTAATCGATTTAATTCTTTACCGTTTTCGAAAGTGGCTTCATCAGAAAATAATACGTAAGAGAAAAAGAAAGGATCACGTAACATTTTCCGTTGAGTCCATTCGCAAAACCGCAGTCTGGCAGCATAATCGGTATCAGGTAATGCTTGATGCAAAGAAATTCTGTAAGGGTGAAAGCGATGTCGTATTAATATTCTGAATGCAGTAGATCGTAGAATTATACACTGTGATAATTATCTATCTGCCGGGTACCGATGTGGGAATTCATAGCCACTGCTCCGAGTGTTACAATATTTGAATCTTGCGAAAGCCGCTTATGCTGGTTTCGACGTAAATTTCCTCGTCGAGCTCGAAATTCACAATTTTGAATCACCCTATCACTCGGATGCCGGCGATCTGGAAATCTATTGCGATTCAATCGTGCAGCTTCCCTGTAATTACGACGACACTCTCCCAAAACAATTTCGTTAGGTGTATAATGAGCCATCGTAAATTTAATCGCTATCGAAACCAAGAACACGCAGTGCTAGTCACAATAATACTGATTCTTCCGAAGCGATTGTAACACGCTAGCAACAGATTTATGACCACCATAAGACCCCTCCAACAGGGTAAGTTTTATTTGAAACATTTTTTGAAACGGTCTATAATTTGGGAAATAATTGCTTGCGAAACTTCAAATGGGACACCCTGTATATATATATACAGTATATTACATACAGTGTGTGTGATTTATCTGAGAACGTGTATTATATCTCGAAAAATATTGGTGACACGGAAAAATATTTGAAACAAATATTGTAGGGTACCAAGGGGCACATATGATGTCTATACTAATTTGACCTTGCGATGACCTTCAAAAGCTTTATGAAGGTTACGTTTAAATTTTTAAATAGAAACCTATACTTTTTGTTACATATTCTTCTAACTGGCGATAAAACGTTTTCAAAACACTACCTACATGTTCATTTTGCACTTGCCAATGTCGAGATATTAACACTATTTCTACCACGATTTTGTGTATACCTATTTCGACCAAAAGGTGTCTTTTGACACCTTTGCGTTTGAATGCAAATAATTGCCAAAATTGTCGGGTTTTCAAATTATCAGTTAAACATAGATAATTTGAGCAATATATTTATTGATACATTGATGCGTATTTATTAGAGATTATTTAATCAGGTTGTAAATTCTAGCTTAATTCATCAATCTGCAAAATAGAAATATACATAAATGTAATCAAACATGTTTTACCTCAATAGGAACAATAATTAAAAAATATTATCTTCTTCATTTTTTTATTTTTGTTAGAAAGATAATCAAACATTGTAATATTATTAACTTAACAAACTTTCAGTCTAATGGGTAAAAATTCAATCTTTGTAACAAAAAAAACGGTAATACCACAGTTTTTACAAATCAATGATTGCTCTACTAAGCACTTTTCACACGTATACTTCTCACACTGCAAGCAGGTTCCCGTTGCTCTATTACCTGAGCAATACTCTATTTTGCACTTTTTTTGTCTGCTTGGAAAGGATGTGGTTTTACTTGAGACTGATGAACGTTCTAGACGTTTTTTATATTCCGCTGCAAGTTCTTCTCCTAATTGGAATAAAAAATCTTTACGTGAAATATTTTCACCTGTCGTTTCTTTGTACAGAACCCATGCGTTTATTCCGGCTAAATCGAGGATATTGTAAAATACATGCATAGGCCATCTACGGCATTTACATTTCACACTATACTTTCTCGCCATTTGGTCAGTCATATCGACCCCAAATTTTGTGCTATTATAAAATTTAATGGTTTCTGGAAGACGTTTATTGTTTTTTTCCACTGTTACAGATTTATGTCTTGAACTTAGCAGAAGTACTTTTTTGTTCGGTTTGCTTTTATAGATTGTTAGAGTACAGTTATTCGATACATAAAACTGCGTTGTAAAGCGTTCCATTTTATCCTTTTGTATTTTTGCAGATTTTAGCAGGTCTCTCTTATTTTGACGGATAGTTCCAACTAAAGAAGTTTTCTTTTGCAAAAGCTTTGTTGCCAGGGAAGAACTTGGCACATCAGATGCCAACCAAAATTTTATGCCAAATTTATCTGGCTTATTCGGCATGTATTGGGTGAACCTACATCTAGCTTTCGTTGGGAAAAGCTGTTCATCCACTGTGATATTTGCGGCTGGCTTATAACAGTTTTGACTGTTTTCAATGAATGTGTTCCATACTCATGATACCAAAGCAAATTTATCCTTTCCTAAACGTTGGCTCCGCTCGTTTTTATTATCAAAACGCAAAAATCGTAGCATTTCCATGAAGCAATTTCGACTCATGACATTCGAAAAAAATGAAGGATCCTATTTTTTATTCCATAAAAACGATGCGTTAAAGTTTTTTTATTCATATGCACCGCGTACATATAAAATACCTATAAATGCCTCTAATTTATCTCGAGGTAAACTCCATTCTTTTCCTAGAACTCTTTGTGCTTCCATTTCCGTACATTTTATAATGTATTCCATGTATTTTTAAAATGGTTTAAAATTAGACACTGTTATGAAATCCTTAAGGTGTCAAAGGACACCTCATGGTAGAAATAGGTATACCATATGCACACTTTTAGATCCAGGATGAGCTGGAGGAAAATGATATCGCTGAATTAATTTAACAACTATTGTACGAAAAGTCAAAAAATTAATTGTGGAGAAATGATTAAACTTAGAGAATAAATTTCAGTTAAAATTTGAAAGGTGTCTTTTGATACCTCTTGGTAGAAATAGTGTTAAATTTCAAATCTGATGAGACGCCGGCATTAGCGTTACCCAATGTACACCGCGGGGAGGTTGCTCGGTCGGACTGTATGCACTACGGTCGCTCTATAAAGAACCGTGTATGTGTGAAAATACTGCCACTAAATTCTCACTTTTCTCATAACTGCTCTACATTTTTCAGCATTTATGGTGTAATTATTTGACATGTGTTTGTGTCATGTAATTGTGTCTACTGAAAACTTTTTGTTTCAAATATCTCCAGCGAAAAAAATCGCACGCAGAAAAATCTGACGATCTCGATGGCCACGTTACTAAACCGCTACGTTCAATCCAATGTTATGGAAGCGTTAGGACAAACTGTCTCGTGTCATTGCACGCTAAAAAATGTTTTCGTCACTAATATTGGTTTTCAGCCGACCTTAACCCTCAGTTGGTATCGTTGGGTGTCTTACGACTCGCAACTGTTTCAGTTGTTAATTCTCTAGTTTCCAGTCAAATTCATAATCCCCGCTTCTCTGTATTCCCTCAGCATAAGATACAGCTTCATGTGATACGTTAAAATGTTCTTTCCGTTTCAAATCCTGAGCGTTAATTACATTTTTGTTGCGTTTGGGTCATATTTGACCTCATGATACTAATTGCGCGTGTTATCTGAGAATGAAGTTGTGGGTGACGGGAGAATAAACGTATTCGTGCTCGCGCTTGAAATCTTTTATTTAGGAAAACCCAGACGAGATGTCTGATGTCGCTCGTGCGACTTTCGGCGGTTGAATCCCTTTGCGTTGTCGGTCGGGGACCCTGGCTACCCTCGGAACGGATCTCAAGTGTATCCTCGCTTTCTGAGGACAGTCATCCCTTACCGGCCCGCCGCGACATCGACAGCGACGAAAGACACGTCCGTTGCGTGTATCTCGCAGTGTCGAAAGGTTTAACTGAAGTTGAATTAGCGGATATTGTTAACAATTTATCAGATGTAAGTAATACTGAGGTAGGGATTGAAAATCAATATGATGATGATTGTAGCTTCCCGTTGACCGCAATTCTTTCGGTAAGAATTTCGCGAGGTCGTAAACCCCGCTTACATACTATGCGACGGTACGGGTTTGCTGCCCAATTGAGAAATTGATCTCTTTTGGTGGTTCTAATTAAGATTCGATGTTTTCGAGAATTTTATTTGGTCAAGACTGAGTTTACAAAGATTGATTCGAGATATCGTATTAGAGAGTAGTTTCGTTCCCGTCTGTGCCGTCACCTTATTAACTATGATCGTCCATGATTCGTCAGTCGGTATGTATGGTCGGATGGATGTCTTTTTCGGTATTGGTGGATGTAGGGTGAGGGTGCGTCGTGGAGAGGATGGTCAGGGAAGTGGAATTTGTTAAAAAGAAATTCCAGGTACTGGGTAACGGGACAGGAAGGATTTTGTTAGCTGGGCCTAATAACCCTATTGTCCTTTGGAAAAACCAGAAAAAGTCGTACCGTCTTGTCACAGTTGAGTTTGGTACCCGGTCGAACTTGACTAATGAAGTTTATGATTACATATAATCCGCCAGACCGAGGTTTCCTCACGTGCATGGTGACGCAACAATGATCTCAGTGACGTGAATATACAGAGTGAACATTCTGCTCATAATACTGATACAGAAATCAAAGGTGGCGATGAAGAAGCCTGTAATAGAGAAGACGATAGAGGATATTTTTATGGTTTTTTTTTAACGATGTACAAACCTTATAAAGCTTGTTTCAATAAGAAAACGCAATAATAAAAACTCTTGTTTTCAATATTTTTTATACTGCGCTAAAATGATTAAATTAGTTTATAAAAGTTTAGTTTATACCTCATTTATTTGTTTGTTATATTGGTTAATCATCTAATCTTGTTACACCCATTTTCTATATTAACATGTCTCGTTAATGTTTCCATTCGTTTCACATTATGTAGTGCCCTGTGTAGCGGCATTCGATAGTGCCGACGTTTGTCGACGGCGATCGGCACAGGTCAAGGAGGCAAGGTGTGCGTGAGTGCGAGGCATCCGTTTTTTGGAAAACGGACGAGCACGTCAGTGCCGTTAGCGATTACGTATAATAAAGACTTTATCACTTTAGACAGAGTAAATCACTTTTCTCATGTGATCCATCACAATACCCACATTATTTTGTATAATTAAGAATATAATAGAAGTTTAAAAAGAAATTCCATTCCACCTCTTTTATATACGCGCCACACAATTATTAATAACATTTCAGGCAACAATATTCATGACTATACATACAAAACACGAGTGGGTCATGATTTACCCTACGATACCAGTTACGTGACTGAAATGTCACCATACCAACTGAGGGTTAATATTGGCTTAATCAAAAACTATTTCCATGTTCGTTTTTGTATAGCAGTTAAAAAATATTTTCGTGATCAATATTGGTTATCAGTAACCAAAAACATTTGCACCATCGATAATAATTATCGGTAACAAAAATAGATTTTAATCATTTATATTGGTTATTCGTAACCAAAAACATTTAAGTCGAGAAAATAGTTATTATACTGTGATTTTGTTGTATTGAAGTTAGAACAGTTATGGTCTCTGTTATAAAAAACTATTAAAGTGTTTATGTTTACTATTTAATTTTGTTATGGAATGCCTTTTCCTTTTTCTAATCGTCCCATACGTAATCTTCTTTAGCTACGGCACAGTACATAATGTACATAAGTACATACATATGTACAGTGACTGTCACTTAAAATCGTACATCGTTCGGCCGTTTTTTTTTTTCTCAATAAAACGTGAAAATTGTACTAAATGATTAAAACCCATACGCAGACATATAGTTTGATGCTTCTTTATTTGACATATAGCAAAACTTTATTTGACATATAGTAATACTTAATAAATTAGATAAAATTTGACATTACGTATGAAACTTAGCTGTCAGTGAAAATCGTAAAGAAATACATTTTCACAATAATATGTAACATAAATAACTTAGATTAATATTTTGTAGGGTAACCAAATGCATTTTCAACACATTTTAGTCGTCGAGGAACCGATTTTACCAAATACTCAGGCATAAATTTAATTTAATTTACTGATAATTACTAGAAATTTTGTTATACTTTTGTTCTACATTAAATGAAGAAGCATTAAACTATATGCCTGTATATGAGTTTTAATCTCTTAATAGTACAATTTTCATGTTTTATTGAAAAAAATCAACCGAACTGCTAGATGTACGATTTTAAGTGACAGTCACTGTATGTATGTATGCATTGGGGATTTTGCCAACAAGATAAGTACATTAGAAATTGTTAAATTTCTCTTAAAATTTTATATTTTATATAAACAATGTATTCTTAAGTATAATTCATTGTTTCTCAATTATTATTGCTGCATGATATTTCACAGTATGTTTAAGATTCTGTCACTTTAGTGAGAAATGTGTTACACTTGTTCAATTTTACTGGATGTATACAGAATGTTTGCAATACAGGAAATAACCGAAAATTAATCGGTTCCGAGATATTGACTTTTAAATGATTACAATAAGCAAGTGTAGATATATAATAATATTGTGTGTAGCTTGATGTGCTGTTGTTATACGTATAGGGAAGATCTGGGTCGAAAGTAACAATTTGATTTTGAACTACAATTACGCAAAAATTATTACATTTAGAACAAAAATTTTTACACCAAAATCTTACATAGCTATCTGACATTATTGAGTCACAGCAGTTTCGCTTCATGACAAGTAATAACCAAGTTATTAATAAAAAATGAAAACCGGAGAAAGTGTTACAACCGTTCCGTACCCTGAGGCAGTTGTATCACGGCATGGGGTCGATAGTAACACAATACTTTTTTCGTTAAATTAAAATATTTATTAAAGTAAATAGTAACAGTATATGAAGAAGAGTAAAATAATTGTGTTTATACAAAACAAAACTAAATATAAATTACAAAAATTAAAAAATTACAATATTTTTATGTGATTACAGATTATTTGGTTTTACAATTATGACAAACCTATAAGTCGTGTTGTTTAGTGCCTTCTTCATGTGCTCAATCGTTATACTGCACACACTGCACTGATTTTTCATTTGGCAATATGTATCGTGTATATGAATCAAGGTATTAGGTTGCTGCATAAGTTCTGTCCGCTTTTTCGTTTCTATTATATAAACACTCTGCTCGTGTTATCGCTTCGACGGATCCGTCAATGTAAACAGTCCTTCCAGAGCCTAAGAGAGGCTGCAAGGAGTAGAAAGAGTACAACAGCAACTGCAAATTAAGAGACCATCACTTGTTAATCGAAAGGGCGTCCTGTATCTGCACGACAATGCAAGACCACACGTGGCGGCGGCAACATAGAAAAAAATTTCGGACTTGAAATGGGAACTTATTCCACACTCACCATATTCCCCAAATTTGGCACCAATAGATTTTCATCTTTTCCGGGCACTACAAAATAATTTGAATGAAAAAAACTTTAAAACTTTCGAGGACGTAAAAAGTGTAATCGACAGTTTTTTTTAGTGATAAATCCCAAGAAGCATAATGCAACTTCCACAGAGATGGGAAAAAGTTAAAAATAATGATGGGAAATACGTACATAGTTTAAGGTAAGTACAAACTGTATACGAAAGTCGTATTTGTAGAAAACGTACTGTAGCGGACAGAATTTATGCAGCAACTTAATATATAAGACAAAAAAATTTTAGATTACAAATCTTTACAACTAGACTTAGATTACAAATTTTCACTAACGAGACGCTTAAAAGTGTTAAGTAATGATCAATATTACATTCAAACCGGTCAAATTAAAGATTAAAAGAGAGAGAAAGCACTTACTTGCACAAGGAATATTTATATTACAATTTTAAAGCATTAAGAAAAAGTTACTTTAGGATATCGAAAAGTCATTTTGTGCACTATATGTATATATTAATTGCGTATACATATATGTACATATATTGTTAGGACATGGATAATATGTAAGTACTTCAATTGTAATTTTGCATCATACATACCTGTATCAATAATTTGCGATAATGGTTATAATAGATTCTGAATTATTTACAATATTACTTTCGCCCCCCGTTACTTTTGACCCCGGTATCCCCTAAGAGCCATTTCATGTCAAATCGTACAGAATCGCGGTCATAGTCATCGATTTTTTTTAAACTCGCAGGCTTTGATGATACATACCTTTGAGAAACGAAACTGTGTAACATTTTAGCTTTCTATTTCGAATGGTTTGTAAACTATTTAATGTTAAGCCGACATATCAGCACTTTAACCGTACCGTTAAAAATAATGCTTCGATCTTGAGCTCATTTCAAAACTAAACGAATGTTCTTTCCGAATATGTATATAAAATTTTATTTATTATTAGCAAATGCTAACTGCTGATTTCACGCTGTTTTCACCCATAGAAAAATTTGAAAGAAGCTTTTCAAAATAGTGGAGAGATTTTGAGAACGTTGGAAAAAAAAATAGAATTTATTTACCATAATATACGTCGTGTGGCGCCACGTGGACACTACGAAGGAAGGCGAACAGATGCCACGCATGCGCACCGCATACAACGTATCACTTTTTTATTGGAGATACCCCGCTAGAACGTTTCTCGAATTTATCGCAACGCACGGAATAACAAATATTGTCCAGGAAAATAATATACTATCGCTCATTGATCAATATCCACGTTTTACAAAAAGTGAAAATTACAGGTTGCACGCCGCTGCCTAAAGGTATCGCGATTAAACTTCAAATTAGTCGTCATTTTGCTAATTGTTCCTGATAAGGTACCAGTTGTAGGAGGTGGGATTTGTTGGTAAAGGATTGACTTGTGGATAATGCTTGCAACTTCTCCGCCCTTGCAGGATTGCCAGTTTTTACAGATTATATTACATATATTCGCGTAAGCGTACTTTGTCATTGGGTTATATGTATGTAGCCATGTTTCAGATACCAGGGCTCTGTTGGCTTGATTTTTAGTGAAGAAAAGTTGAAATTCTTCGGATTTGTTGCATATACCTACTTGTAACATTCCAGAGCATGGTTTTAGGGAACATTGTTGTCGACTTCTTAGGCGATGTGAATAATGGCTTGTACTCTATCCAATGGGTTTGTGCATTTTAGGAAATGTTCTTGTAATAATATCTATTATTCTTAAGGGGATATTCTATACTCTGTTCAATTTAAGAGTAACCTCTCTTCGCGCATGGGACGTGCGTAAAGCAGGGCTTATCGCCTACGTTTTTCTCCGTCTTACCCTCTGCTACGCTCTCCGTCTACTGTTCCAGGCGTGACACTTTCATATACACGGTGATATAATTAATTCTCTATTTACTTTTATATTGTTTTCTTTTTGATCTTATTGTTGCTATCGTTAAAAGAATGTTTCCTACGACCACATAAAGAATTTGAAGGTCTATCCTGATTTTCTTCCATACCGTTTTGTAATTCTTCAAATTTTATTTCTTTTTCTAATCATGCGACACTATGCGTTACAAATCGTTCCTTTGTCGGATTGCTTCCCGCCCACCTTTCAGTAAGTTTATAGCTGCAATGCATAATTTTATCTGTGAAAATCTTTAATATTTTTTTCTGGCACGTTCTCTGTAAAAAAAGTAGCTGAGGACAAACGAATAAGCTGAGACCTTTAACTCAAAAATTAAACTTTCTTATTTTTGATTTGTAACGAATGGAATTTTGACCAACATATTTGTTACATTTTTCTGATTAAAATAATACTAAACACGATATAATTTAGAGCATATTTTCTTACTTAATAAATGATAATAAGTAATAAGTAAATATAATCCAAATGATGTGTTTGGTATCATTTTAATCAGAAAGATCTCATAGATACGTTACTACCAGTTTAATTAAAAAAGGTCAAAAATAAAAAAGTTTCACCTTTGAATTAATGCGAACAGTGGCGAGCATATATGTAAATAGGTACAAGTGGTTTCGAAAGTTTTAATGAAACTATTTTTAATACAGAAAAACTATTCGTTAAAGAGATATTTTCAATATTCTACACTAAATATGAAAATTTCTTAACATTTAATCAATATTTACCGACTAACTGCTCAAACATTTTGTGTCACAGAAACCTGTACCAAGTTTATGAATGAATACAGAGTTAGCAATTAAGATGATTCTAATGAAATTAAGTACTTTACAATATGTCTTTTGAGAATTTAAACGATTTTCCCTATATTTATAGAATTTAAATCGTTCCCTAATTTCATACAACTAGCCACTATTCGTCTGTGTCATAAACCGCTGCGCTAACACGCGCATAATAGGTATGCATGCTTTTAGACCACCGGGTAGATACTCTCCGCTCTATGCACTGTTTACATTGTCGTCGGTTTTGTCGCATGCGTCACATCGGTAGGCAGTATGTAGTGGGAACTGCGCAGAACGGACGAAAATCGGTCCAAGAGCGATGTTACTCTTAAATTGAACAGAGTAATTCTTTTCGTGGAGCATTCCGAGGGAAAGGTAGTTTTTTGATTGACGTATTATTGAACCTTTTATGGGAATTTGGTGAGACTTTTCTGAGAAATTTGAGTATTTTATAGTATAAAACGTCATTTTTTGTCTTTTTTGAAATTTTTTTGCAAAAAAACCATAAATCTTTTTACTATCGATTTTTTGCACCCATATTTATTCATGTTTTAAGAATATTCACCATTTTTTGAATAAGTGAAAATAATCAAAATTGACTGAATTATAAATTTTTTAGTACGGGACCGTTCCCGTTAAAAAGGAGTGTCCTACTAGCTGACATGATTCCGGCCATTCTACTTATCCGAAGCGAAAAAGCCAAAATGATTCTTGTACTCGATGTACACCACGGGGAGGTGACTTATTGTTAGTCGGACAATGTTTTGGAAACATTGGAAAACTGCGACAATGTTCCGGCAATGCTATACCAGTAGCAACATTATGAAAAACACTTCATCTGTCCCCGCGGGGTACATGAGATAACGCTAATGCTGGCGACATGTAAAATTTGGAAGCTGATCTCTCGATAATAAGTTACGCAAAAGCCACAAGTATGCAGTTTATTGAAAACGTCTCGATGTCAGTTACAAGAATACATAATCTAAAATATACGTCCCCGTTTAAAACCTTAAACATGACCTTTACAGGGCGTTTCAAGGTCATTACAAAGCAACAAAATACTAGAACAATATGTCGCCCTTTATACCCTACAACTTTCGTCTGAAACTTCATTCTGAGGTAAACCGGACATACTGTACGAGAACCACAGCGTACTGAATTAATTTGATGCTTTACTTTTTCTGTGTTTTCATCTATCTCTTCACTGTTTGAAATAATTACTTCGTCATTTGATAATGAAAGTTCTAATTCTTTAATATTAATAGGGGAGAGTAAGGGAATTACGAATACCCAGGGAATAAAACAAAATATTATAAAGGTAATAACTTTGTTATTGTTTATGTAACAAGGAATATTATCTGTTTATATATTTTTATAATCAACTTTAACAAAATTTAAAAATAAAACCAATTTTTAATAGAAAAACCAAACCGTTGCACTACTTACTTTTTACAAAAGTCGCTTGAATAGCTTCTAGATGTGCTCTGTCCATCACTGCACTTTTCATGCGTCCTTTAGCAACAATCGCAGCACATAATCCAATTTTCAGTTGGAGGGTTCTCCTACTTTTCTTTACAGGAAATACAGTAATATTCATTTTCGTCGTTTTCAGCGTTAACTTTCTTTTTGTTTATCTTCCTTTTCTTTCTTGGTATTTCTTCTTCTGTCTGTCTCTATTTTCTCTTTAAAATTAAAATTTTTCACTACTTTACTTCTAGTCAGTCTTTTGGTTTCAAACATTTCTTGGGTATGCTTCTCCATTTCATACTTCTTATTTTTTTCTCTGTTTCTTTTCTACCATAACCTCTTTCATAAGAGTTCCAGTTAAAATCGTTGAATATTTTTTCTTGGCATTGCATTTAGCAGATTTTTTAGGTAGAGTGGGTAAGTTTATAATATTGGAGAGTAGAATCGAACGATCAAGTGAATAATCTGGTTGGTTAAAATAAAAATTGATGACGATAACACTATTTAGTTCGAAACATGGGGTAATGACGACTTATCCCATAAAGAGAAAAACGAAAACAATAGAGAGAATTTTAGGTTAGAAACATCAAATAAAAAATATACTGGTTTTGAATTAATCCTTAATTTATACTTTTTGCGTTTTTAAACGTTAGTATTAAGATAATTATAAATATAATATAAAAGCTATAACTTACTTTACTTTCTTCAAAAAATTAAATGAAGATGAGCAAAAATCTTCAATAGTTCTTACCTTGATCAGTATGCATGTCAACTATTTTGCATTGGCAACCTAGCATTGCATACGGTACGAGCGATCATGCAGCAAAAGGAGGAATTGTTCGTGTTTTTCTAACACCATTATACATATATGCGAATTCGCAATTACCCCACGTTCGTGTTTCCCCGTCTCTCCCCTATATAAATGGTCTTCATGGTTGTTATACGTGTATTTTGTTTGATCATTTCTAAGAAGTTCAACAAATTTTATCATATTTGAACCATTGTCCGTTGTAATGGAATAAATCTGCTGTACAGATGTTCTGTACGTTAAGAGCACATTTTTTAATAAATCTTCAAAATTTGCAGCGGTATGTCGAGCATACAGGGTGCCTGTTTTATCTCAATACACCTAAATATTTTTGAAGGAAGTGATGTTAGGAAAAAAATGTTTTAACAAAAGTTGTTTTTGTAGTTGAATGCTATATTTTTTTATACATAATATGATAGTGTATGTTAAAACGAATCCAACGAGGTGCGAGTAGTCATTTCCTTTCATGGAAGGTTGTAAAATTGCAAAAACCGGGAGCCGAACCACATCACGTTCCTCACTGTTGCGTGTGTCTGTTTTATCAAAGGAAATGACTTTGTTCGCACCTCGTTGGACTCGTCTTAACATACACTATCATATTATGTATAAAAAAATATAGCATTCCATTTAAACAAATTAAACTGACTTTAAAATCTCCCCCATCATACCAGGTACCAAAAAAATATTTACACCATATAACGTTCCCCTCCATACCAAACAACTTTTGTTAAAGCATTTTTTTCCTAACATCACTTCCTTAAAAAATATTTAGGCGTATTGAGATAAAACAGACACCCTGTATATTTCTTTTACCGCTGAAATATTAAGAACAACTTGCAATCCAGCTACATAATATATGTATACAGTCAAGGACAGAAATATGTGGACACACTTCAAAATAGAGTAGCTTTTTTAAAATTAGGTCAAACGACTTGAGTTTTTTTTTTTTTTTGAGAAGTTAGACGGATTAGGTTTCTAGAGGACGTGTACAAAAAATTTTGAAAAAGTTGCAATTTGTAGGAATCGTGAAGAAAATGGTAAAGGTCACTGTTTACAACTTTTTCATCCGGGCTTGTAATGAAAATTTAAAACATACGTTTTGCAGATCTATATCAATTATACATATGCTGAAAATTTCATCGAAATCGATTAATGTTGCCATGAGCTAAAACCGGTTAAAAATTGTGAAAATCGCACTATTTCACGATTTTCGGCCTAGAACTCTAATAAATCTGAAGATTCTTACATCTTTCGATGCCTGTCACTTGCTTCTCCATCCACCGATTTCGATAAAATTTTCAGCATGTGTATAATTGACATAGATCGACAAAACATATTTTTTAAATTTTCATTACAGGTTCGGATAAAAAAGTTGTAAAAAGCGACCTTCGCTATTTTCTTCGCGATTCCGACTAATTACAGTTTTTTCAAAATTTTTTTTACACGTCATGTAGTAAACTAATCCTTCTAACGTATTCAAAAAGCTCAAGCTGTTTGATCTAATTTAAAAAAAGCTATTCTGCTTTGAAGGGTGTCCACATATTTCTATCCTTGACTGTATGTATTGTATATTTATTCCTACGAATGAACGATCCATACAGATCTCAGTATCAACTTTAGAAACAATAATTTTTCCTTTAATTTTTTAGTAATTTATTCCCGAAATAACTTTGCTTTATTTATAATGGCATTTCTTACCTCTTGCGAGGAAGTGCTTGAAGTTGTCATCGTTGGTATCATGTGTATAATATTTTGAAACGCAGTATCATTAATTAAATTAAATGATCGACCAAGAATTGTAATTAAATTTATATATATTCAGCCAATATTTTCTCCTTAATGTGTTTATTGTTATTCATAGAGCTTTTCGAATCACTTATTTGTTCATGTTTTCGTTTTCTGTTTCGCAACATAACTGATGTATGCTCATCAAAATGTTTCAAAGATAAATGTAATAATAGATTGGTACTATGATTTCTTTATTGTTAAATTAATAAGAATGATGCAGCCCGTTTATACTAAAAACTGGTAGCAAAAGCGATATATTTTACTTTCCATTTTGGAGACGATTGTTTCTCAATATTAATTGTAGTCAGAAATAACAACGATATCATAATTGTTACATGAATAAGGAAACACTATACAGTGTGAGTTTTTTTAACTGTGCCACCTAAATTTACTCGTAAACTATTTGTTGAACTCTTGTTGTACTTGCACATGTTGAACTATCTGTTGTACTCTTTCGAACCACAAGGTCAAATATTACACATCATGATACAAAAATTCAAGATGACTTTTATATTTCGATAAAAAAGCGAACTATCAAAAAACTAATTATAACATTGTATGCCCTATTTGATACCAAACAACTTTCCTTTGAAAAATTTTTTTCATACAATAAATAGTTTACGAGTAAATTTAGATGGCACAATTAAAAAACTCACCCTGTATATTGAATTTTGCCTATGCAAACATTACTATTGCAATCGTCTTTGCTGTAGTAGCAGCAGTCGTCATTGACTGTCAAGTAGCCGATGATGCAATAGCGATATCGGCCTTTAGTATCTATAGGGTGTCCCACCTACAATCTGCCGCCTGCTTTTAAACTACAGGTAACCCCCATAACACGGCACTTTTATAACACGGTTCCAGAATTGGGGAAATACCCGAACAATATGGAACATAATAAGAGCTTTTAAAAGCCAAAGATATTTCATTTGAAATTAGTATTATTCAACCTTTTTTAAAGAAATGGTAACTATATTTTCCATTTTTGTGAATTAATTTGCAGCCCTGAACTATGTCTAGCGGAAATAAAAAAGTACATATTATTTTTATTTAATACATATTAATATGTTATACTTTTGGTGAAAATTGCTTTAATAAAAATATTTCTCTTAGTTATAACGATATAATAGTATGTTTTTTTTTTTTTTTCATTTTTGGAACCTAACTCCCTTTTTTGTACTAATTCTTTGTTTCATATAACACGAATTCGCATAACACGCCATTTTTTAGGAACCTAACAACCGTGTTATACGAGAGTTATCTGTACGTTACATGTTAATTTCGGTGGCTGAAAAATGCTGGGGAAAAAAAGGAAAAAGAATGGATTCTTAAACTCAAAACCGTTATATTTCTTTTCTATTCATCGAGTACTATCAGAAAATGCAAAAGAAGTTAAAAAATAATGGTGCCTAGAAACGAAGTTTAACTTTCAATATTAACCACGCACCCAACATCCCACCACACGCCACCCAGTGTTAACCACACACCCAACATCCTACCACACACCGCCCATTCCGAATCCGTGGAATACGGAAAGAAAATCTAAAACATCCGTTGAGCAACCGAAGTTACGATAACCGATTTCACGTGGGACATCCTATAGATACTTGCTGAGGCCGATATCGGTATTGTGTCATCAGCTATTTGTCAGTCAATGACGACTACTACAGCGAAGACGGTTGTATTAGTAGCGTTTGTATAGGCAAAATTCAATGTATAGTACAGAAAGCTTTTTTTTCTAATATCTTGGAAACTAATAAATACTCGAAATTAAAATTTTATACATATTTTGCCCCTCTCCCCCCAATTCCGTGTTGATCGGTCACTACTGCCTTTTGGAACAATATACGATAACAGTAATAGATTGGTACCATGATTTCTCTATCTTAAAAAAGTAATTAAAGTCATATGTATACAGTCACGGACAAAAGTATCGGCGCATTTAGCTTTTAATTAGTTTAGTTGCATATAAATCCGATGAATAAAACGATATACGGTTAATCTTTTTTGTAAATTGTATTTATTGGATCTACACTTTTAGAATATTATACATATTATAATTGTCAGAAAATATTCTGTGCCGGAGTAGGGTGGGCGTAAAATTAACTCAACGTTTCTATGTTCTCGCAACGGTGTATTTTACACAAATACTATATATCCGTTGTCTGAGCGTCATTTGCAAAAAGTACGCGTTCAATGGTCTCGTGAAGAGTGAGGACTCGTCGCACAGTGATGCTACTTCACGAAAGGCTGGCCATAACCCATAAGTTCATTCGATTTTCATAAAAGTTGGCATTCTTATGTTTCTGGAGTTGCTGAATTCGAATATCTGATCAAAAATGCAAAATTCAAAATGAAGTGTCTAATATTATCACTGGTGTAAACGTTGTTTTTAAGTTAATTTTTGCGAAAATTGATTATTTTCCGATTTGTCTTTACATATATCACGATATAACATACAACAATCAATCATTGGCTAATAGAGTCTAAGTTTCGGTTAAATCATTGAAAAAGCAGATCTTTCGGAAGTGGTCTTCCTGTATTGAACTGACCGCTCCAAGCCGAAACTTTATCAAGTTATAATCTTGGACACATTATTAAGTGAGACTGCATTAGTGTTTTAGATAAATTTTTTATTTCATATTAAATTTTTTACAAATATATTAACCTTTGCAGAGATATCTTAAAAAGGTGCAAATTTTCTCAATTTGATATAGTATCTGACATGTAACTTTATTTAATCAAGAAAATTGTCACTGCGTGAATATCGATGACTAACAGTTTTGTTTTCCTTCCGTTTTATTGAAACATGACTAAGATTTATGATATATTGAGAAGGGAATTGCAAGGGTAAAATCAAAGATATTTTAGTTTGTTTCTATGGAAAGTTTATGTTTATGGTATCTACTTTAATGGTAAAATGTTTTACATATGAATTTTTTAAAGATAAACTTTCCCTTCGTCAACTTTGACGGCCTATATCTCAGTAACCAATGAATATATTTAAAAAATTCAAGCGGCATTTTGGTGCACTGATGTACATACAACAAATCTGCTATAGTAACAAAAAGCTGCTGTATACTTCGAAAATTGAATTTTGGCCAGCTTTTCGTGAAATGGCATTACTGTGCATCGTCTTGCCGGTCCTTGTCCGCTTTCCACGTGAAGCAGGCCTGGGAAAAACCCAAAGGGGCGAGTCACCCCCATCGTGTGTGCTGGCCCTGGCCTCAAGTGGCTCGCTTCACCGTTTTCGGGACGGATTTTCTCACATAATCATATAACAAAAAGCAGTAGCTGCCGGGACCCGAAAATTGACAGAGATACGAGCAGATAAGTACTTGAAACCATGGTCAGGACCGTACAAAGAATTCTTGTATCCAGCGAAAGTCAAACTGATTCTAATATATTTACTGAAAATTGAGTTCAGCTAGGACAATTTAGGGTTTTTTTCTTCTGGGAAAAGCCGCATTTGGAAGTACGGTTACAAGATGCAGATAGAAAATGCAAAAGGATTGTGTAGCTTTAATATTAACATATTTTCCATTTGTAAATGAAATACCATTTTCTACTTGAAGTACCAAATCATATGCTACCATTCGTTTATTGTTGGAACCCTCAAACAGACTGCAACACACGGCCTTGAGTGCCGCAACATCAATCGGTGCCGATTCTTGAGAGTTTAATTTACGACCTCGCTATATCGTGGCCCCAACTATACATTAACGGTCATTTTTATCGAAACAAATGTATCGGCACACATAACTTTATAGTATACCTAACATTGTTGAATTTAAGACAGTCTGTCAAGACTTTGAAATCTCCTCCACCATACTCGAGACAAAAAAAATATTTGTACCACATAATCCCCCCCGTACCAAACAACTTTTGTTAAAACATTTTTTTCCTAGCATCACATCCTTGAAAGATATTTCGCTGTATTGAGATAAAACAGACACCCTGTATGTACATACCTACATACAACGATTTAGATTTACCTCATTAGTTATTAGAAATTTTAATTCTGAAAAATGAAATACGTCTTCATTCTGCAAGTACATAATCTATTCACATGTTAATTTTTGTTCTAAAAGAACGAATTGCATGGAAGAATTGTATTACTGTTCTATATTTCCCTTGGAGCGATATACAAGGTGGTTTGAGACGGGTAGTACAACCGGGAAGAGAGTGATTCTATGTATAAAAGTAAACCGGAAATCTAGAACAAAATTTTTTCATAAAAAGCTTAGTTTTCGGGAAAATTGAATTTAAATGTTTGCTACAAACTATTACTTCTACTTATATGATACCTTTCTTTCTACATTTATATGACACTGTTCATAGTGTTATATTTTGTAAACATGCTGCTACTAGCTGAACACAAAATTGTACAGGCGTTCGAACAATTACAGTGCCAAAATACCGCAGCATCAGTCGACAAGGACATCATTTTCAATAATTCGTTCATTAATGTGAATGTAAATTAATAAAATCGTTATCAAATGTATTATCAATACTTATCATGACATTGACATCGGTTATTATTGTAGTACAAACATACAGCTGAGAGGTAGTCAAAAGCATGCGTACTCGGCGAATTTTGAAATTCAATTTTCTCGAAAACTGAGCTTCTGGTGAAAAAATTTTATTCTATATTTTTGGTTCATTTTTATATGTGGAATCATTCTGTGCCTGGTTGTAGCACTCTGTATTTAGCGCATTCAAATATCCGACACAGGATACCATGCCGTGTCCTGAAAAACAACAATTTCATGCCGAAAATTGAAAAATCTATGCAATATGTTTGCATGACTAAGCTACTGTGATTCTGAATGCAAAGAGAGTACACCATACTCAGAATCTAACTCCTCTAAAAATGTTCTTTTTTTTTTTGTCGCCGCTTCAAACCGCTCGTACGAATATAATCTGTGACTTTAATAATAATTGACATAATATTTTGTATATCATTATCCTATCCACATAAATGTTCCTCGTGTATCGCACGGTGGATTGGTGTTATGTTGTGAGTAACTTATTATCTTTTTAATTTTGTTTGGAAGTAGCCGACAAAACCTTTGTATTTCCTAACCATGACCGGAGTACAATCTATTTAGGTCCTTGTGTTCCATCGCCTCTTTTATGCACGACAGGATATCTTCTC
The DNA here is from genome assembly GCF_001263275.1 of Habropoda laboriosa. Lineage (NCBI taxonomy): Eukaryota > Metazoa > Arthropoda > Insecta > Hymenoptera > Apidae > Habropoda > Habropoda laboriosa. Next base: position 117,720 of record NW_017100159.1, on the reverse strand, counting down.
TCCTTTACGAGAGAGGTACTAGTTATGTTCGTTGATTCATCGAGAGCGAGAGAAAAACATACAAATTCTTTACAGACCAATGTCAATTGTTCACTCATATTTTTCACCAATTTCTTAAATTCTTTTTCATACGGTTCTCCGTCAGAGCTTGTTGACTTATAGTTTGCGTCACTTCTGCAATTCTTTTTGATACGATTCTCGCTTAAAGGTTGATATTCGTAAATAAATTTGCTTTTTCCGGACACACCTTTTTCACCGCTATAGATAAACACTTTTTGATAAATTTCTCATCAGAAAACGGCTGCCACGATTTTACGACTTCCAATGGTATAGGATTGACGATTTTTAACCTTTTTTTTATTTCCCGACGCACATAAACTAATTACTGAAATTGTACAGTACACCAAAAAATATATTATATTTTTACGCCGATCTGACAAACCAGTATACATTTTTGACTGATTTACAAAAAAAATAATCTTTCTTTCCGGTACCTTTTTAACTTTTTTAAATTGTATTAAAAAATCTTGGACTTACTTGCGGACATCTTGCGGCACACCGGTTGAAAATTTACACGATAATTAGTTATTACCGCTTCTTCCTATAAACAGAATAACGATTCTACACGCTACTTTACGTTTTCAGACAATAATATTCTTTACAAGTAAGGTAAAATAATTAATTTTTTTAAATATCTTTACTTCCGTATGTTGAAGTTTTGTGTTTAATTCTTTCACCTTTTCTAATCTTGATACCGTGCAACTTTTATTCAAAACATTTTTTCATATAGCAAATAATTTATGAGTTGTTTGAAGTCGTCATGTTACGAAACTCACTCTGTATACCTACATGACATTTTCTGAGATAGAATCATAAAATGAGACAGAAACCTAATACATATAATCTTTAAGGTCGGTACGCACCAGCAATCAGTTCACGAAACTATTCACAAACAATCCTCGCAATCACTTTGCAAACTTTTCACAACCACCACTCGATCTTTTCCCGAACATTGTTCGCGTAACAACTTCACAGCTTCCAAACTCATAAATATTCTGTTAGGGGTAATTCCACGTCAAATCGATCACTTATTGACGTCGATGTCAGGGATTTTGTTCCACATGAAATATAATGTAGCACACGTGAAATTTGGGGAGGGGTTGAGTCATCATTTAGCTTGTTTCGAATTTGTTTAAAAAATACAAACCTTTGAATTTAGCAATTTTTGCCCATTTTTATGAAAACTGGCTATGCTTATCAATTTTTATCTCGGAAACTATTGGTCGAATTGAGCTCATTTTTATTTTGTTTCAATCTAGAAGGATTACCCTACTGTAAGAATATTTTTGTTGTTTGAAAAATTGATTTTATAATACTGAAAATCATAAACAAATTCTTATTTTGTAAATTTCTCTGTGATGGGCTAGAGGTGTTTAAATTAAAAGAAAATATGTTCACATTCCTTGAAATTCTATGTTCAAAATGAGCCATTTTGCAGGATGGAGTCTTTAAACTTAATGTCACAAAGAGCTGGAAAAGGACTGATGCATCCCCGTTTTAGGTAAGTGTGCCGCACGGTCTGCTATTACAGTCGGTTGTGTGTACGGCTACTACCCCATAGCACTTTCAATATGGTCTAAAAACAATATCCACAAGTTATTTATAAAATTATTATTCTATTGATATTATCTTCAGACTATATCGAAAGTACTATGGGGTACGAGCGGTACTGACAACTGTCTGTAATAGCACAGCACGCGGACTCGCTCGCTTACCTAAAAGGGGGGTACATCAGTCCCTTTCCAGCCCCTTGTGACGCTAATTTTAAAGACTACATCTTGCAAAAGGGCCCCATTTTGCAGGTAGAATTTCAAGGAATGTGACCATACTTTTTTTTTTAATTTAAACCCCTCTAACCCATCACAGAGAAATTTACAAAATAAAAATTTGTTTATGATCTTCAGTATTATAAAATCAATTTTTCAAATAACAAAAATATTATTACAATAGGGCCATCCTTCTAAATTAAAACAAAAAAAGTGAGCTGAATTCTTCCAATAGTTTTCGAGATAAAAATTGATAAGCACAACGTGTTTTCATAAAGATGGGCAAAAATTGCCAAATTCGAAAGTCCGTATTTTTTAAACAAATTCGAAACAAGCTAAATGATGACTTACCCTCCCCCCAAATTTCACGTGTACTACATTATATTTCAGTTGGAACAAAATCCCTGATATCGACTTCAAAAAATGATCGATTTGGCGTGGAATCACCCTTACATCAGTCTATCAGTTCCTTAAGACAAATTATCTCGTTGGTTGTATTCGCTGTGCACTTGCGACTGATTGAAAATCGAAACTTGTAAACAAATATTGATAAGTTTAATTTAAATTTGTAGAAAATTATGAGTAGTTGTTAGCTCGTGCTAGTTTTGTGGTTATTCATTTGCTAACTCAAAAGGAAAAGCATAAACGACATTAGTGGCAGAGAAAATTGTTTCAAAATCGCCAAAAATATAGTACCGCAGAAGTTTTGGCTAATTTAAGGATAGAAGATCAAAGTGGCTTCAGAAACTTTTGTCCAATATTAGCTAGTGAATTTGAAACCATCTTAACATTAATAGGACCAACTACAGCAAAGTGGAATACTAATTACAAATCTGCTATTCCAGCATATTAACGTTTGGTTATAACTTTGCATTTTTTAGATACGGGCGATTCTTTTACTAGCCTAATGTACTTTTTCAAAGTTTCGGAACAAATTATATCTCGAATAGTGCTTGACACTTGTTCAACTTTGAATGAAACACTGCAAGTATATACAGGTACAAGCATTATTATTCATACAAGTAATTGTATTCCTGGATTTATTTTCACTTTCAATTTCTTTCAACTGTCTTTTAGGGGCCAAAAACTCCTGAAGCTTGGTATGAAATAGCTACCGAGTTTGACGATAAGTCGAATTTCCCCAAATGTATCGGAGTAATCGATTATTACTTCAAATTGTTGATGCTAACTACTCTTATATGTATGTAGACGTCGGCCGTATTTCAGACAGTGGTGTCTGGGAAAATTATAATTATGTATGTCCCGGTCGAATCCCTTGTTGTCTTTTATTACCGCAGCCGACTACGGGCGGACACTTTCCTCTTTTATAAGTTACCACTCCACATACGAAATGGTGACGACTAATAGAAACAGCCGCAGGAGAGATAAAAACAATTGCCGAATGCGAGTAGCTCGCATACTGTCCTTGAACAGTTCGCGAAGAACTCATACATAGTTCACGACTAGAGGTGTATGTACTATGAAATATTCGCCGGTGAGTACGTCCCTTTTAACTTTACATTACGAACAGTTCACGAACAGTAGGTATACGAGCAAATACGGCAACGGAAGATTTCTTGGAAATTCAATTTCCATACTGTTCGTGAATAGTTTGCGAATGCTAGACGCACCTTAATGTACATACACTACTATAGCGTTCTCACCACCGCTCACTGAAAATTGGATCTGTTCGGGCAGCAGTTGCCAATGCCTGTCACTATAACTTTGCTTTTTTCTTTTTCAATTTTGACGAACCACTTGGAAAAAATATATTCGAAGACATAAATGTCCAAAACATTTGGATAAACGACTCGGGAAAAATATTTTTAAGGGTTTAAACATCTATCAAATGCTATAGTATAATCCAAAAATCGATTTTTTCAGTTCCCCAAACGAGAATACCTCCTTAATACTTTTGGTAACAATAACATGCTCATCTTCAATGAACATCGTACACAAAAAGACATTAAATCCCATGTGGTACATTAGTCTATTAAGGGATTATCATTGAACCAGCGTAAACAACTTCTGATCAGCAGCAACAGAGTGATCGAGAGACATCGAGAACAGAAAAGACTAGAGTAAGAAAGAACGAAAGCGAGAGAGACTTTCTCAATCTACCTTGATTCTTGATCCGTTGGCCGGTTCTTAGGGGTGCCGATTTAGGAGGGCAGATTCGTTTCCTGTAATAGGGGAGAGCTCGAGAAGGGTTCTAATATAAAAGATTCTTTGGGAACCGAGACCAAGATTCGATCACAGGCCTTTCTAGGACCCCGACTCGGCTTGCAGCCGTTGCCAGACACTGGCTGTCTCCTATTTTCTCAATGCCGACTGTTAACGATTCATCAGGGAAACTTAAAGCGGAGTGCTCGTCATTTGTAAATATTCGTAGATTCGTAGACGCACTGTATACGAGCCATTCCACGTCATATCGCGCACTTTTTCTCACTAGGTTACTGATTTTTTTCAAATTCGACACATTTAATGGTAAATATGAGAGAAAATTTTGGAATCATGCTTTGTACCTATTAATTTGTAGGGACGGTGGTCGTGACTTCGTCACGTGACATTTTTTTTTAAACGTTTCTCACTTTATTCCACTGTTTTTAGCGTACGAATTTAACAATGCAAGCTTCCAGGAAGAGGATGTTATTTTTTATTAAAGTGGAGCAGCGGTAGTAAGTACTTCAAAATTTGCATCAAAGTTCCACAGGATGAACTCACGGCTACTGACTTACAAATAAGTAGATAGAACGCGCGACTTTTTTTTTTTAACGTTTCTCACTTTGCTGCCACTTTTTAGGCTGACGAATTTTGTAGAAAAATGTTTAGAGGTCCTGCTGATATGTATTTCTGTTTAAATGATGTCGCGCGGTTAGCGACGCTGAAAAAAGATCAAAGACGTTTCCAATCTTTATGTCTGATTAATATCCACAATATCCTTATAAATCCGATTAATTTAGTGTGCGAAATACCCTATTGCGTTTATGTATTTGCTTGCAGATACTAATTGCAAAGAAACTAAGCGTCCAACATAATATTGATGGAAAATTGTAGAATGTTCGAATTGCAATAGCAATTAGAAAACAGATATTATGAAATTATACATGCCACTCTGTATTTAAGGGAATGCATTTGTCGGTATTCTATAGATACATATATAAGTTTTAGATGTATTGAAAGATAATGGTAACTTCAATAGTTTGTTTTTTTATACAAGTACTTACTCAAGTTGTAGTAGTAACGCGCATTCATCCATTGGTGACCCATCACTTCACTAGGTTCCTGAAATTGCTCCATCATTTTCAAAAGCTTATGTTGTGGAGGAAACTTCCAGGAATTAGCCAGTATTTTTTCCAAATAAGTCTAAGAGGTAGAACAGCGGCAAAACTGAAATTAAATTTTTAACATTGAATATTAATTGTTTATATTAATAATAATAAATATTTTTTGTACATACATATTTAGAAAGAGCATTTTGTTCCCTTTAAAATGGTCCTAAGAGCACGTTAGCAGAGGAGAGGATACGAATATGAGACACCAATGATTGGAAATGAAGTATTATAAAGACTATAACGCCCTCCCATAACAGGCATTGTTGTTCATTGCCGTTTTTTTGTTTAATGGACGCTTTTCGTTTCGTCCGCAACGGAAAGTTTTTACTTTGGTTTATTTTGTGATTTTTTATAATAATCGTAGTTTGAGAATATTAATGAAGATTTGAAGTATATTGTACTTTTGATTGCGGTATGATACAATATAAAATGGCAAGTTGGCAGCATTATGAGACACTTGATTGGTAGCAATATGAGACTGTCTGATATTAGTGTCACATTTTAAAAGGGCCTAGCCGAATAAGCATGGTAAAAGTGCCCCCAAACCGAATTGATCTTGGTGCATATCATTCGATAGACCACTCGAAGAAAACCCTTTCTGCCAAGTATCAAGCTGATACTCCTACCACTAGGGTAGTTACAGGGTGAAACGCAATTTACAGTTTAAGCTCCATTTCTCTTGTTCTACTCGATGAAAACTTATGAAAATAATCATGGATGTGCTACCCAATGGCGTCCATGTCTGTGAATTTTTTCAGAATTGTTGACTGCAAAATCGATTTTTAAAAAATTCGGAAAATTTATAAATGTTGTTTTTATATTGAAATTACTAAACGACCACGTTTATATTTTTACAGTATTAGTGTCTTGTTATGGATATTAATGTGTAATTTTTTCAGATTTTTCGAAGTGGGGGACGGTACCTAGAAAAATCAAAAACCGATGTTCGTTTATATTATTATTTTAGTTTTTCGTGTGACCATGTTCATTTTTCTACAGTTTTAGCACCTTGTTACGGTTATTAATGTATAATATGTTCAGATTTTTTTGAGAAGTGGTTCATACTTAAAAAAATTATAAACCGATATCTTCTAACCTTTCGAACACAGAGTGGCATACTCGTATAATTGACATACTTTATTCATTAAATGGTCATTATATGCATTTCCAAGTACTTTCACATGTTTAAGTAAGTCAGTACACTTAATTTGGGCATATCTTGTTTTTTTTTTTTTTACGTGGGGGAAATCTTCCAAAGTCTCTCCTGGAATGGGGAGAGGCGAGGTAGTGTGGGATTCTCAGAAATCAGAAAATCAGAAACGCGGCGAGTATACGATGATTCTATAATATACATATACTATGTATGTAAGTACAATACATATTTACAGTGGCGAATATGCGAATGATTGTACTTTCATTATCTCTGTTATGGTATTAAACATATTTCTAATTAAGTTCATTATATTTTTATACATATATCTGAGGTATACGTCATAATTCTGTTTTATATTATTCATATAACTTTGATATTATAGGCTGTAGAGTACGTTTCGCCTTACATTTATTACATTGTCGCAAGCACGTATTTGCGAACACTGTTAACATCCTTCTGTAACATTCATTTGTTACAATTTTTTGATCTCTCAGTTAGTTCTCGCTGGTTTGTCCGCATACTTACAATTAGACGTTTGTACACACTGAATTCAAAGGTAAAGGGATGAGTAAAGGGAAAAATATAGTGTATCGGAATAATATATCGTATCGACTAACGTATCGGAATGTTTCACAACAATGGGGCATGTCTGTTGGAGTTTGTCACAAAGCTATGTAACATATAAATATTATAATACTTCAGAATATATTCCTCGTAAGTCCAAACCCCATAAAGCAGACATTCGAACAGGTCGTTTGATTTGCCGGCTTCCTGAAGCCAACCATTTTAAAACTGCAGTTAATATTCACGGTGAAATATTGTCATATCTTCACAGTGAAATCAGTATACGACTTGTTCAACGCCGTTTAAAAAAACTTAACCTAATAGGTACAGTTGCACCACACAGATCACTGATACCTGAAAAAATCGACGTGCTAGACTCCAGTTCGTTAAAGACCACTGTAATTGGACAAAAGTTATATTTACGGTCGAAAGTAAATTTAATTGTTTTGTATCGGATGGCAAAATCTACGTGAGACGTCGTGTTGGTGAGGAATAATAAAAAGTTGAAATAATATTTAATATTATTTTGGTTCTTCAAAGTAGTACTAAGTAGTACAAAGGTGGATTGAAAAGTTTGCGGCCTAAGTTGGAAGAACTGCTGCTAGGTGCTTGCAATTTTTACGGTGTAATCTGTGATCATTTGTATACCGACGTACGAAGTCTGTCAGTTTTTTGTTCTCTATTACAGCTGGTGAAGTAAGGGTGTTTACAGCGACGGAGAAGAGACGAATAGAAGCGAGGAATGATCCAGTACCTGGTGACAAAGGACATCACCGCAAGGGCCTTGAATGATTTTCGCATGGACTTGGAATAATTTTTGCAAGGTCCTTGAATGATCTTTGAAGTGAGGTCCTTTGTCTTCAGGTATTGGATCGCTGTTCGTTTTCTAATTTTGTCCATCTCCTGCAATCTCTACTCCATCTACTGCAAATACCTCTACTTCACTAGCTCTAAAAGGGAGAAAAATGACGACAGAGACACTAAACTGTATACATTAGTACACAATTAATTACATATTATTCGGTAAAAATTACAAGCACTTAGCTGCAATCCTTCATACTTAGGCCGTGAACTTTCCAATCCACCCTAGTAATACATAAACGAATGGCCGGTTAATCCGAAAATATATATCAAATACTATTTATATCATTTACATATAAACTGTGGAATGTTATTGTATATTATATGTTCATGTGAACTGTCTGTGGTCCAAATACAGTTAAAAAATTATGGGATCATTACAGTGTACTGTATTTGTTCCTAAAATCTATTGCCACGTTATGGTAGGCAGCCTTAAATTTTGGATGGAACCTTAAAAGTGATAAAAAAGATTGGATTACAATATTCGACTACAAGAACAGAACTCTCTACTTAGTTAAATTCTTTACACTTTCAACTTTTTTCTTTTGTTTTATTTCAAAATTATGTCTAAATTAAAGTTCAAAATGCACGTGTATGTAGTGTTTTGAAAACGTTTTAACGTCGGCTACAAGAATATGTAAAGAAGAGTATAGCTTTCTATTTAAAAATTTTAACATGACCTTCATAAAGCTTTTCAAGGTCATCGCAAGGGCAAATAAATATAGGTATCATACATATGTACCCCTTGGTACCCTACAGTTTTTGTGTCAAATATTTTTTCGTGTCATCCGTATTTTTCGAGATATTTACACGTTCTCAGATAAATCACACACACTATACAGATTGTCCCAGGTTTAAGATGCAAAATTTTGTCGATATATTCTATGGGTCTAAATAAGAAAAACATGTTATATAAACACAGGTTGTTTAACGCTTTATTAAAAAGTTATATAATTTATTATAGAAGTTTAGTAACAGTTATTAACATGAGCTTTATTCTTATGTATTTACTTGTCTTTGAAGAATGATTACAAATTTCTTTGTTGAAAAATAATTAAATTTAATTGCTGTGGAACACGTCAAACACGGACATGAAAAAAAAATACGTCGATGGTTGCCATGATTGGAGCCGTTCTGCTTATCTGAAATTAAAAAATCCAATTTATTCTTATGTAGTATGTCTCTGGCTATGGTCAGTAGTAAAATAAAGGAAAAATATTGAAAATTAAAAAAATAGCGGGACTTTGAATATGAAGTTTCGATTTCTTTTCATCTTTCAGAGGTTGTAAAAATTAGAAAAAAATATATTGGGTTGTCCGGAAAGTTCGTGCCGATTTTCAGTAGGTGGCATAAAGACAGGTCTGAATATATTAGAATTACTGAAAACAAACGACGGTACTTCTATCAGACGATACTTCATACATATGTGGAAAAAATTTTAGTTACGGTACGTTAATTTTTGTCAGTTTTATACGCCTTTGAATATGGAAGCAAACAAAGTGCATTATAGGCATTTAATGCTTTTCTTTTACCGGAAAGGCAAATACGCCACACAAGCGACAAACAAGATATGCGCTGTTTATGGCGAAGGTGCTGTAGCTGATAGAACTGTGCGGAAATGGTCTGCTAGGTTTAAAGCTGGTGATTTCAGTCTTGAAGATCAAGAACGCCTGGGTAGACCTTCTACCAGAGATGAAGATCAGATTAAAACAATGATCGAGAATAACCCACATCATACGACGTGTAAAGTAGGAGAAATGTTAAACATATCAAAATCGACCATCCACGAGCATTTTGTAAAGCTTGGCTACATAAACCGGTTTGACGTATGGGTTCCGCACGATTTAACGGAGAAAAACCTGATGGATCGCATTTCCATTTGCGACTCTGTCTATAAACGAAACGAGGAGACACCGTTTTTGAAGCAACTAGTGACGGGAGATGAAAAATGTATAATTTACAACAATGTTCAGCGAAAACGGTCTTGAGGAAAGCAGAATGAACCATCATTAGCTACCCCAAAAGCCGATCTTCATCCGAAGAAGGTCATGCTCTGCGTCTGCTGGAATTGGAAACGGATCCTTTATTATGACCTTCTGGCAAACAACGAAACCATAAATTCTGAAAAATATTGCTCCCAATTAGAGGATTTAAGGGTAGCAATTGAGCAAAAACGTCCAGAAATGGCGAATCGGAAGGGCGTCATGTTTCACCAGGACAATGCGCGGCCTCATGTGTCCTTAACAACGCGACAAAAGTTGTTGGAGCTTGGTTGGGATGTTGTACCCCATCCGCCATATTCACCAGACCTCGCGCCCTCAGATTTCCACCTATTCCGGTCTTTGCAAAATTCCCTTAATGGAAAAAATTTCAACTCGATGGTCGAAATAAAAAATCACATAGAAAAGTTTTTCGCTGAAAAATCTGAAAAGTTCTGGAAGGACGGAATTTTCAAGTTGCCTGAAAGATGGAGAAAGGTTGTGGAACAAAATGGCACTTATATAATTTAATAAATATATACCAAAACTTAAATGCGTTGCGTTTCAATCTTCTGTCAAAATCGGCACGAACTTTCCGGACAACCCAATATTTTGGTATAATTTTACTACCAACCGTAGCCATATACATATATACTGAAGACATTTGCAAAATTTGAGTTCGATTGGTACAGTAGTTTTTGCCATATCGTGGCAATCATTTCAGAAAACATGGTTTCGAGAAAAGCGCGTTTAAAGTTTTAAGTACAATTCACATAGGGATAATGTTATTTATCATTAATTTGCTAGTCCAGGACCATAGAGAGGACCTTCCTCTTCTTGAAACAAATGTTGAGCCGTTCTTTCTTTTTTCTGATCAGTTCTGGCTTTTTTAGTGATGTCACTTATGCGTAGTTCCGAGAGATTGATGCGAGTTTTGTTACAGCAGTTCACATACATTTCAGTTTCTTCACCAATTGTTACCCCCATTACTGATAATACTTTAAGAATGGGCAAAAATCCATTATTAAATATAATTACTGCCAAAAAAGGAGAGGATGGTTTATAATTAACGTCGACATTTGATTTCTATTTTATTTCTTTACTTGTGTTAATAAACTATTATTATGATGATTTTAAAGACACTTTTTCGAACCTCAATCACAAGTCCAAATAAATTCCACATGTATGTGCAGAGTACCAAGCGGTTTACTGTTGCGAAACTCCATTCTCCCTATCGCCGGCGTTTGATGTGGTGTCACACTAAACGAGCTATAACTTCGTTATTTTATCGAATACAAATATATAATTTTAGGATTAACATATTGTTAGTGTGTATTATATCAATTTATTTCTTATCTTTTCTATTATTGTATTTATATTCATTCTATTATATTCTCTTTTCCATTATTCCAACAGTCTGCGTTAGCATTTTGTGCGAGTGACAGTATACATACGTTGGATCTAAATTCACAGATCGGTCAAACCGTGACCGTGCTGAACGTGTGAGAGCAATTTTGTTAATTTACACTGCATATTATCAGTCATCAGTAATTGCTTCTGAAATGTTAAAACGATCGTGGGTTTGGGCATACTTTAAGGAATCCAATGACGCACTTGCACAATATCATTTATATTGCAAGCAGTTTGAAGCTTGCAAATCAACCACTATATTAATAAAACATTTGAACAACATTCATTCACGTCAAAATAAACAAGATTCTTCTGAATCATCCGGTATCGCTTGTACTAGTAAGTATGACGTATAAAGGGTGGTTCACCAGATATTATCACTTCAATATGCGTATTGTTATTATTCGTAGTGAAAAATGTTTCACATGGAATTGAATGGTTTCAGGAGAGGCACATTCTGATGTTAATAATTTCTTTGTAGGTAGACGTGTAGAGGACATATGAAGGTCACTAACGTTTTTTTAAAATAGGAGCATATATTTATCATTGCATCAGTTGATGCATCTTGATATTCCTTACAAAAAAGTGTTAACCTACTTGTGGCGGGTACGTCGTCGACAACAAACCCTTACCGAACCTCGTTCTATTCTTCCACGCGAACTTTCTCTTTTCCAACTCCTTTAAATTTTAGTTTCCGTTCTTTTGTCTCTCCCCGGGTTAAGACTTGCCTTCGTCCTCGAGTGGCCCAAGAAGCGCACATGTGGCATCCAGGTTCGCACGAGGACGAACGGCCCGCTTTCCACGAATTTTCCGTTTCCACCACTTTCTCCACTTCTATCTTTATCTATCGCTACTCCTGTCTCCCTGTCCTAACAATATAAAAACCCAGACCATCGTGACGTACCCACCGAACCGCTGCCGCCGGGACAAGCAACAACGTAGACGATTGTATATTCTGGACAAATTGTACGCCTATGCGACCATACACGTATACTTTAATAAATTGGGGTGAACACAGTGTAACGACGTTCCTCACCCACCTCATACTTATGTTTAAAAATCATTAATTTAGGAGATATTTTAATTTCAGTATGGCTACAAAATTATGATTCTCTTGTTAATGTATACCTAGTGATTTTATCTACAGAGAAGGTTCAATGTGACGACCATTTACATTGGTCGTCCTACTAACTAAATAATTCAATACCATGGAGGGGAAAGCGGGGTAATTCCGGCCATTTTACTATCTCGAAATAAAAAGCGCGTGATTTGACTTTGTATGGTACTGCCACTTGGTAATGATGCAACTAGTTAATATTCATCATTTCTGTGACTATAGCCACCTTTTATTTTAAACAATACCTGAATGTTCATTTTGCAATGAAACCTTGTAACAGTGGCAAATTTTCAGGCAAGATAAATTAGCACTTGGAATCAACGTAAATTATTAATATTAATTTCATTAAATAGAGGAATGTTTCTACTTTAAAAGTCACATTTGATTTTTTATTATATGTAAATTCAATTCAGAGTATTACTTCAAATATCTGAACATGAGGTGTCGGGTAATTCCAGCCAGCTTTTAACGTTGCAAAGAATTAAACAAGGTAGTTTATATTTACATTACATTTACAGTAGTTATCATATTTACATTATTTTAAGTTATGGTTTTCCAAATTAAAATATTTCTAGGTTCTAATGTTGCTACAAAAATTGAAAGAAAACCAAGAAATTCAGTTAACAATGTTACGTACGCAGACTAGCCGACACGGCGCGGCGGCAGCGCTGAGACTTCCGCCTAGCGCACACCCCCCTAGAAGGCCCTTGAGATAGGGTAAACGAACGCACTCCGTTCCCACGAAAAATTAGGGCCCCACCACCAAAAAATACAGATTTTGGTGTCACTCTGAACTTTAAAGTAGATCAGTATTCTCATAATCGCCGTTTGACACAAGCAAGATCGGGCTGAACTCCCTTTCGAGCAACCGAGTTTAATACTTATTTCGTAAGTGTCAACTAGACATTCCTGTCTACGACGCCCCTGCGCACTCGCCGTGTCAAGTCGAGAAGGAAGATTCTTGCCCAGTCAAGAATCGACCAGTGTACTTTATCTTTAGACCATTGTAAAACTTTTGTAAACTTAAACATTATTATTAATAGAATATAGTTATTGTAGAATTACATCTGCCTATATTCAATAACCATCTTCTTGGTAACATTAGCAACGAATAAGCTAAACTCACAAAGATATACCTTTACCGCTCGAAGTATATCTAACATTACGATACGCACTGTCCTCAACCCTTCTACCTATTGGAGAACGACGTAGTAACCACATGCGTTGAATGTTCCAGGCCTCCTATCTAACTAACTGAAATTCCGCTCCGTTTAAGGACACAAAGCGTAATCCGTAACAACAAAAAAAGTGAAATCACTGCTAACTACAAAAAATAATAAAATTTTTTATTAATTTAACAGTTTTCTTACCTCTTTTATAAAGAAAAACGATGGCCGAAATTATCTAGTGGGGTAATGACCTTTTTTAGTCTTTTGTTTCCAATTTTATTACAACGTAAATTAATGGCTTCTCGGCCATACTAATACAAACTAGACACTTCAAGTTATCAATTAATATCAGAAAATTAACCAATGTGTAACTTGTTCAAATTTTATAGCATTTTGTTAAGCACTTGGACACTCACTTTCCGCGTACTTACGAATATTGCACTTGGTGCCGTCTAATGAGTTTATCGTTCTCAATTTACACTAACTAACAATGTTCAGATGACTGATTTTAGTGGTTGAGACTGCTAATGAATGGATCTCGCTGATTCGAGATCCTACTAGTTAACTCTTAATGTTCGAAACTGACAGATCTTGAACTAATAGTCTGACTGATACTGAGCTAATAGTCTCGGACTGATACTGAGCTAATAGTCTCTGAATGATATTGCACTAATGGTCTCTAACTGATATACTGAGCTAATAGTCTCTGACTGATACTGAGCTAATAGTCTCTGAATGATATTGCACTAATGGTCTCTAACTGATACTGAACTAATAGTAGTTTGAATCTTGCTGATTCCACTCTCTTTATTGGCTTGTCCCTTCTCCAAATTCTCCCAAATTTGAGGAAGGGATGCAAAGGGAGGTTCTTAAAAATGCTAATTGACCAACCCCGTATCACCCCCTTCCATTGCGCCCGGAGCGCGAAATGTCCTTGGAGCGGGGGTGACGATGATGGTCGTTGCGAAGCGAAGTTTGGCAACAAGGGGGAAAATCCAGCCAGGTCAACGCTGACCTTCCGTCTTGCTCGGAAGGGAGTTTACCAAGTGGCCTCGGTAATTACATCGGTTTTTTTCGAAGACCCTTTTGGAGATGACTTTATGGTATCTTGCCTTGCTAGCTGAACAATAGCCTATTCTTTAATATTTAGAAAGTCTAGGTGCCGCATGTTGGCTGCAGACCGGTCTGCTAAATTAAAAATAACGGTTTACTGAAATAAAGTCACATATCATAAAATCGTTCCCTTGCTGTCCTAACAAAAGCGTAATCCGTAACAACAAAAAAAGTGAAATCACTGCTAACTACAAAAAATAATAAAATTTTTTATTAATTTAACAGTTTTCTTACCTCTTTTATAAAGAAAAACGATGGCCGAAATTATCTAGTGGGGTAATGACCTTTTTTAGTCTTTTGTTTCCAATTTTATTACAACGTAAATTAATGGCTTCTCGGCCATACTAATACAAACTAGACACTTCAAGTTATCAATTAATATCAGAAAATTAACCAATGTGTAACTTGTTCAAATTTTATAGCATTTTGTTAAGCACTTGGACACTCACTTTCCGCGTACTTACGAATATTGCACTTGGTGCCGTCTAATGAGTTTATCGTTCTCAATTTACACTAACTAACAATGTTCAGATGACTGATTTTAGTGGTTGAGACTGCTAATGAATGGATCTCGCTGATTCGAGATCCTACTAGTTAACTCTTAATGTTCGAAACTGACAGATCTTGAACTAATAGTCTGACTGATACTGAGCTAATAGTCTCTGAATGATATTGCACTAATGGTCTCTAACTGATATTGGACTAATAGTTTCTAACTGATACTGGACTAATAGTTGTTGAATCTCGCTGATTCCACTCTCTTTTATTTGCTTGTCCCTTCTCCAAATTCTCCCAAATTTGAGGAAGGGATGCAAAGGGAGGTTCTTAAAAATGCTAATTGACCAACCCCGTATCACCCCCTTCCATTGCGCCTGGAGCGCGAAATGTCCTTGGAGCGGGGGTGACGATGATGGTCGTTGCGAAGCGAAGTTTGGCAACAAGGGGGAAAATCCAGCCAGGTCAACGCTGACCTTCCGTCTTGCTCGGAAGGGAGTTTACCAAGTGGCCTCGGTAATTACATCGGTTTTTTTCGAAGACCCTTTTGGAGATGACTTTATGGTATCTTGCCTTGCTAGCTGAACAATAGCCTATTCTTTAATATTTAGAAAGTCTAGGTGCCGCATGTTGGCTGCAGACCGGTCTGCTAAATTAAAAATAACGGTTTACTGAAATAAAGTCACGTATCATAAAATCGTTCCCTTGCTGTCCTAACACATTTCTTGCTTATGTAGTCGGAATTACCGCGCTCTCCCCTAAATTTACCAATCAGAATACATTTCTATGAGCTAATTTGCTGACTTGGGTACTGTTTTCAGCACCTCTTATAGCGTGATAAGAACTCGTGCATTGACAAGTCCTCTTTAACCATCAATTAGGTTTGCTGGCCATGTCATATTTTTCGCTACGAATAATAACAGCCATACAAACCGAAGTGGTAATGTCTGGTGACCTACACTGTATATTGTACATTCACATTATTTCTATATTCAGTTATAACAGTAAACTTGATATGTTTTTATATAATAACGAAAGAAAGTTAAAACTGAACAAAATGTTTGTAGATTTAATTGTATTTGATCTACAACCATTCGTTATTGTTGAAGATAAAGGTTTTCGAGCTTTACTCAAGTATCTCGACCCAAGACACGCTGTACCATGCAGAAGGACATTAGAAACATTAGTGGAAGATGCGTAAATTCAAAAAAGGCATATTATACAAGAGGAGTTTGATGCAAACATCGGAAACATGTGACACATGGACCAGCATTAACGTAGATAATATTATACATATCTGTTACGTGTCATTTATTTAACAAGGATTTCGAGTTTAAAACTTATACACTCCAAAACGAAAAGATTAGCGAAAGCCACATAAGTCATGCATTATTTCAAACTTTAAAAAATATATTTTGTCAATGGAATTTACAAGGGAAGGTAAAATGTGTGGTGACAGATAACACAGCAAATATGCTTGCAGCCGCAAGAAATTTGGATGTCTGTACTTATGTAGTGTTTCATGTTTCGTACATACTTTAAATTTAGTTGTAAAAATATCTTTAGGATCCATTCCCAATTTAGTAACTATCCATCGTAAATGTCGCTGTATGGCATCTTATTTTAAATCTAATATAATATAATAGTTCAGCGAAAGACAAGTTAAAACGCAACTTCAAATGCAAAATGTACTGAATATATCAAAAGCAGCTTACTTTCGAAACCATTCTAATTCTGATGTACCTACATTTCATATCTTTAAATCCAACAAGGTATTCAGGTGTTCTGCTTCTCGTGACTCACCCTGTATACTACATATTGGCGGCAATTCTCGACCCGCGTTTTAAAGTACTAGGATTTATATTCAGCGAAAATGCTGAAAAAACAAAGGTGTTAGTAATAGATCAAACTTCAAATGTAGCAGTTACTGACGGTATTTCACTAGAGATAAACAACACTACACCTAATCTTAATAACACATCACTGTGGACGTTTTTTAACAATGAAGTAACTCGACATAATTTCATTAGTGCGTATCATTTTGACCCGATAAACGAATTCGAAAATTATATAGGAAAAGGTTATGTTAATAGATATTCAGATCCATTACAGTATTGGAAAAATAATACATCTAAGTATCCCAACCTCGCGAAATTAGCAAAATTAATTTTGTCCTGTCGTGCCACATCGGATCCTTGCGAAAGGATTTTTTCGAAGGCAGGAAATATAATCATAGCAAAAGAAGTAGATTAAAACATACAACTTTGGATAAAATC
>NW_017100159.1:85642-100380 GCF_001263275.1 Habropoda laboriosa | reverse complement strand
CAATAAGTAATATGTATAAACAATAAATTTATTTTTTCACAAATTTTGTCCCATTCGTTGGAAAACCTCCCCTATTTTGTTTCATTTTCTTTCTCTCATTCCCTAGATACCATCATTAGTAATATGTACTGCAAGCTATAAAAACGTATAACGTAAATAAATGTATTTATGATAACTCGAACTAACCGGACATTCTCTAATATATGATGTCAATGATACTGTTTGAACAAAAGTAATCAAAAAGCTTGGAAGATATTGAATACTCATCAAGTTTTCAAAATCTACCGAAATTCTCAAGACTTTGAAACCTATCAAGACATCCAAGACTGAAGAGTTTTAAGCTACGAATCATGTTCGAAGTGATTCGAATTTGTCGCCACATATACAATACAGATTCGAAACGATTCGAAGTATTTCAGATTCCACGAGATTTATACCAGTTATACAGGGTGTTTCCTTTATCCTGAAAAATTGGAATATCTCGTGAGGGACTGAACCTATTAAAAAAAAAAAGGTTGAACAAAAGTTGTTTGATATGAAGGGAGACACTATATGGTGCAAATTATTTTTTTTGCAGGTCGAGTAGTGGGGAGGGATTTCGAAGTTAATTTTATTCTTTTATATGGAATATATACAGAGTGTCCCATTTAAAACAGGTCACCTGAATAACTCGCTTGTTTTTGGAGATAAAAGAAAATGCATCAGACCAAACTTACTTGGTATTAGGGCTATTACTTTTAACCGGGTATCTGAGATACCCGGGTAGATGAAAATAACCCGATCGACCCGGGTATCTCACGAGTACTCGAATATGTACATAAAACAGTCGAAATCTCGGTGACCACTACCGCTGGTGGTTCCCCGGGTAAACAAATGCGGATTGGTCGCGATAGCGATGCAACGATGCCGACGTGTCAAAGTGCACCTGTACCCTACACAATATTGTTTTGAAACCTCTGCCGAAACAGTCGAGGGATAATACTCTCATCTCATGAGATACCCGGATAATTTCTATTTACCCGGGTACTTTCTGATTACCCGAATATTTCACGAGTAACCCGGGTATCTCTTAAGTAACAGCCTTACTTGGTATCGAGGAGCTCATAATCTGATGTTACTAATTTTTTGATAGGTGGAGGAGTCAAGGAGATATGAAGGTCAACTCCGTTTTTTTAAATGGAACGGTATGGTTTTTTTACTTACATTCTGATAGAGTGTTTCAAAACGAATACAATGACCTATTATGAAGGTCATTCAAGGTCACTCAAGGTCAACTAAACAGATTATCTCAAAGCACTCTTGCAATACTTTCGTGTCTTCTCTGGTTGCTGGCATATCGCTCTTGTAATTACTGATAAGGGTCACAGAACATAAAGAAACATTCAGTCACATTGTAAGCTTATCTGTATCCACGAATGTTGTTAGTAGTTTGACTACCGAGTAGAGTACGGTTTCGTAATATTCAATCTTAGTGTTCAATTTTCAAAAATGCGTTACACGGCAGCAGAGAAAGTGGAAATGGTTCTGATTTATGGTGAATGTAATAGAATTATGAGGAAAGCAGTACGTGTGTATGGTACGATCCATGTTCAAGGTCGCCAATTTGAACACTTGTACTAGCAGTGAGTACGTAAATAACATGTTACATGTAAATCGTCGAAGTGTTCGAAGAGTGCTTTGAGATAATCTGTTTAGTTGACCTTGAGTGACTTTGAATGACCTTCATAATAGGTCATTGTATTTGCCTTGAAACCCTCTATCAGAATGTAAGTAAAAAGCCATACCGTTTCATTTAAAAAAACAGAGTTGACCGTCATATCTCCTTGATACCTCCACTTATCAAAAAGTTAGTAACATCAGATTATGAGTCCCTCGATACCAATTAAGTTTGGTCTGATACATTTTCTTCTATCTCCAAAAACAAGCAAGTTATTCGGGTGATCTGTTTTAAATGGTACACCCTGTATATTGTAAAATGTTACAAATTCATCAGTTTCTAAGGAGTCAAGTGAACCGGAGTTGCTGGCTAACGCCTATTAGGCTACACGCCACGCTGTAAATAAAAATCAAACTTATCTCCCGTTATACTTTTCACGTTACCGATATAAATAAACGATTTCTTACTTACTAATGTTCAAGTAAAAAAAAAAAATTTTATAATAAATTACCTTATATGGCAGGTCGTTGAATTCATCTCAACAAATGCCATCGCATTACGAAAGAAACAAAAAAATATATGGTTCCGTTTCAAAAAATGAACTTGACTTTGAAACTCGACCTGCAAAAAAATAATTTGCACTATATGGTGTTCTCCTTCATACCAAACAACTTTTGTTCAAACAGTTTTGTGATAGGTTTAGTCTCTCACAAGATATTCCAATTTTTCAGGATAAAGGAAACGCCCTGTATATGTATGAAAGGTTAATACTGGCGTGTTTGCAGCTATGTCAGTCGTATGTTCTAGCACCTGCAAGGGCATTATCATTTACAAATGGATAGCAGTTCTACTTTTCATGAATGATTTTATTACATATTGTAAAGAATTAATATGGTTAATTTTTTAATTGGATTTTATGTTATTAATGTATTAGTAATGATAATTGAGCCCTTTAAAGCAAAAGTGGTGTAAGTCACAAAAGGCGATTTCTAGATATTGAGGGTTGAAGTAAAAGTTCTGTAAAATTCAGGAATATGAACGAATGTTAAGTCTCTTTTATGTTGTAAGCCTCTGTATAGTTATACCTTAAGCTAATAATGCCATTTTGCCCCTAAAATCAAGTGTATATATAATTATTTTATTCAATATTGTTCTGACTTACACTAATTATTATTAGATGTAATAAAACAGGGATCTGTTTGTTGAGATAGACATTAGTTTCTACTGCTTTATTAATTACCAAACAAATTATCTAAAAAGAAAATGTATAAAATGTGGTTTATATTATCATGAATTTAAATCGAAAAATTATAAGCATGATACAGAAACTTCGTAGATAGCGATAACGTTAAGCTCTTATTTATCGCTTGCTTCTTCGAAATCCAGAAGTCCAATGTCATTTATCTGATACCAAAACTGACTTACACCATTCTTGTATATAGCGTCCATGTCATTCGAGTGGGTGGTTTTTACTTATTTTGCTACCCACCGAGAAACTAACGAAGATATTCTTACACCACTTCTGCACAAAACAGAAGGAAGGTTAATCTTTTGAGATGTTGTGTTAACTCAAGAAGGCAAAAAATTGTCTTACACCACTTTTGCTTTAAACAGCTCAATTATATTATCATTAATAAAGAGTGTAACACTGTTTGTATCAAAAGTTCTTTCGCAGAATTCGAAGAACTAAGTTTATACAGAACTCGTCTTAACAATTTCGTTTTGAATCACTAAATTTTCATAATTGTAAAAGTGTGATTCAAGACCTAAATTAATTAATTGCAGAAAATAAATGTTTTTTTTTTTATATTTTTATAGAAGCGCGAGAGGTCACCAGGGAAAAGAATGGACCGACTTCGACGGAGTTTTCGCGATAGTTTTCGGCGGCGGAAGGAGCCGCATGTACCGGAATCGAGTAAACTTCATCAATGGCAGGCAGATGAAACTGCTGTCCGCTCAGCTACATGCGCTTTTCACGTTAAGGTGCGATCCTCAATTTCATTATTGCACGCCATTCCATTTACACCATGTTGTGCTATCCACTTATATGTACTAATCTTGTTCAAAACAACGCAAAATCTTTTTCCGTTAATGAAATCCAAATATAGGAGTTTAAAACATTTTAATTTCGTTAATTTAATAACATGAAAATTGAAATTTAGTTCGTGTTCCAGAGTGCACCACGTAACTGTCGCCACGATTTTTCAGGCACTTGCAATAATTTGACAAAAACATGTTTTGAATGAAAGGTAACATGAAAGGCTTTCAATCGACTGCAAATTGCAATATAAGAAATTTCCAAAAAATTGTTTTTCGATAAAATGTCGATAATCGATTTTAAATGACACTACGTATCTTTGACTTCACACTGTTGTAGCTGATGTTATGACGAGTTCAACGACCTACTGTACTATGACATTGAAATGACCTCAAATTTTGAAATGTCGACTTAATTAAGGGAAATGTTATTTTTAAAATTATTTTATTTCCATCAAGTTACACATTTCAAAATGAAGGTGAGCTTCAACAAAAAAAAATGTTAATTATACACGCATTACAAAAAGAACATAAACAGCGTACAGAAATAAGCATACATACCTCGTGTAGTGTACCTTTCAGTACCTTTGTGTGTTCAATTATAATAATTGCTCGAATTGTAGCCCATAGTTTTGTAAGCACAATTTCGAACGATGCAATAAATTTGTATTGGTTGCTGCTACAATGATGTTACAACGAACTTCTTGACATGCTATGCGGATTCGCTGCTTTAGGTATGCAATGTTTCGAATTGGCACAGCGTAGAAAAAACCTAATGGAGTTAAATCAGGGAACCGCGTTGACCAAGAATAGGTCCCTAAGTGCCCAACCAACGTTCTCCTTTGTATTTAGGTATTTACTAACGATCCGAGCATTGCAAGGTAGGCATCCGTTTTGTTGGAAATACAACTTATATTGATTTTTGTACGCTATTTATGCTCTCTTTGTAATGTGCATACAGTCAACATTTTGCCTGAAGGTCACCATTTTGAATGTGTAATTTGATTGAAATAAAATAATTTTCAATAGTAACATTTCTGTTGAGTGAACCTAAATTACTGAATTCAATCTGATTAACGTTTATTCCAAACATTTTTTTGTCGAATGATCGGAAGTGCCTGAAAAATAGTGGCGACAATTACGTAGTACACCCTGTATATATAAATATATTATACACATATACAATTAAGAGAAACGTAATAATAACCTTTATCATATTTTAAATGTTTTTTACGAAAATCGAACCGTTAGTAGCTGTAAAATTAGTAAATGTATACAAATAATCGATATTCAAATAGTAGGCCTGCTTTTATATTTTTCCTTTGAAAGTGGTTTGAAACGTAGATCGGAAGGTTTAGATACACATAATGCATATTTCTAAACATAAAAACAAAAGTTATTCACATAACTGATGAACATATAAGCAATTTATATTAAGCTGCCTCTACACTATACTGGGTTCATCACGAATTAGTACCCACAATTTTTTAGGTAGGTACTTCCGATCATCTTACAAAAAAATGTTGTGAACAAAATTTAGTTAGTACTCAATCGGCAAGAAATTGCAGTTTTAGAAATAGCCAAAAATATTTCTCTTCAATAAAAAATGAAGGTCACCATATGTTAGATTTTCTGTAGAAACGGTTTATGGTACGATCGACCGGGAACGGTTATTTTTGAGTTCAGGATTTTCGTTTATTGCTTGCACGGGTCTCATTACCTCCTCCGAGGGTCACTAGAATTGCTTTGCTAGATTTTTAGTAATTTGTGTCCCTCGCGCTCAATAGCCTACGAACATACCATAAACCACGAATTTCCGAACGGCACATCTGTACGCAACGGTCCGCTTGCCGATCAGTCACCCGGAGGAAATTCCAGATTTTTGGGACCTTCCGCCCACCCCTCGCGACCGTCTCCCACCCTTCCAAGGTGACAGCGCGCTAAGGGCGCACTGGAAGGGCGGTAAAGACGATATTAGACACGCTGATTGGCAAATGCAATCGTTAACCATTAACCAATCAGCGTGTCTCAACAAAAATGCCGCTCACGGACGTCCGAGACGCGACGTCGGAGAGTCAGTCGTCGAGTAGTCGTTCAACCACCACGAACAAGGAGAACCAAGGAGCAACCAGCTCACATCACGCGATACCATAGATCAGCTTTTACAAGTCCCAATCATTTGGGTGGTCCTTCGAACCAGTATCTAGACGGCACAACATCGTGCAAACATCCACAAAGCTCGAAAGTTCATCGCCATAACCACGGAAATTAACACCATGACTTTAAAATGGGACTATGTATTTTTGAGTTCATAGTATTATAGGTGATGTCAAGACGAATTCAACGACGTAGTATACTATGACCTTGTGATGACCGTAAATTCAGAAATCGTCACGTACCGATTGCCATGATATTTGACCTAATTGCCGACGATACACATCGTGGAAGCACCGAAAATCTTAAAGAACGCATAATACAGGCATGCAGAAGTGTACATACTTATTCTTTAATTGAAGCTGCACATCAAAATTTGTTACAAAGAGTAGAAACTTTGTGTTGAAAAAAGTGGGATACAGTTCGAACATTTACTTTAATTGATTTGATGTATGTCCTAAATAAAATTTAATTTCCAGTTGTTTATATTATCTTGTGTATGTTTTTCATTTTGTTTTCGTCTGAATGCGGTGCGTTGACGTTATGTATGGTCGAACTAATAATAAGTCAAATATCATGGCAATCGATTCATGACGATTTCTTAATTCAAGGTCATCATAAGGTTATAGTGTACTATGCCGTTAAATTCGTCTTGGCATCACCTATAATACTGTGAATTTAAAAATACATAGTCTCGTTTAAAAAGATTTATAGTGAACTTCGTGTTTTATTGAAGAGAAATGTTTTTTATTATTTTTAAAATTGAAGTTTTGTTGACAACATTTTTTTGTCAGATGATTAGAAGTGCCAAAAAAAATTGTGGGGACTGATTCATGACGCACCCTGTATAACAAAACAGTGTTATAAAACCTTGTTGTACAACATGTTTTTATAACTTGTTACAAGATTGTACCTTTTGGTACTGTAGTAACAAGTTTATAACAAGTTTGTGCAACATTTCGCATCTTATTATTAATAATGGCGACAAACGGTACATGGCAAATGTTTTATAATCGTATCACAGTAGTTTTGACCAACTGGCAACATGTCACAATAGCAATGTTTTATAACTTTCTTTGATACTTACCGACACTTGATGGATACATATAACTTGCTACATAACACCGAAAATATTATTTAACATAATGTTATGTAACATTTTTTTTCTCTTTTTCTAGCAAGTTTTAAAGCTCTGCTAATCAAGTGTTATGTAGATATTATTATAAAAACGTATACATATTTATATACATATTTTTGTAAAAACATGAAATAAAGGTTCAGCTTTTAGCAAGCCTCATTTATCCCATTTCTTTGTCTTTGTCTGAACTCAATATCGATAAAACACATTTTACTCATTCCTGTAAGGATTGATAACATGCCCATAACATCAACGACCAACGCCCTTTCGAGATCGTTCTGTATTTATGAAGCTCGGTTCTGTTCGCATGTATTGATTAATCGAATCAATTTCAATTGTATAGTACCTGGGATGTGTCGAGGTGTTCGAATCAAGGGGTATGCAAGTATGCGAGGAAGCTCTGAAAGTACTTAGGGTAAGCGACACGAAACACACGTAACACCTTTGATTTAATACAAGTACAACTGAAAGAAAGTTTAATCTCAACTTATCTTCTTAAAATGAATTCTTCTAGAATTCGAGACGGCGGCCAGTACGCGCAATTCTCCACGTATCAGGGGACGGTTTGCGAGTGGTTGAAGATGAGACAAAAGGTTTGATCGTCGATCAAACGATAGAGAAGGTTTCCTTTTGTGCTCCAGATCGGAATCACGAGAAGGGATTCAGTTACATCTGTAGAGACGGCACGACCAGACGATGGATGTGCCATGGGTTCTTGGCATTAAAAGAATCGGTAAGTGGAAGTGACAACACACCTGACTTTTGCCTTGTTCTTATTATTATTGGAGTGTCAACGAGGGCTAAGTGTGACGTAACATCTGTCAGTAGAAAAAAATGTGCCTTACGTAAATGAATTAGCATTTTACTATTGATGTTAATGAAGAATGTTTGAGTTTTATACACTTTATGACAGTGCTGTATATTGTCAATAAATATATTACGGCAAAGAGTGATAATTTATTAGACTGTTAATTTTATAGTTGTTATTCATTGTTAATTATTATATTATTTATTGCGTTAATCGTAAAATGTTTAGTACGTATACATTTGTAAAATTTATTCGCATCTTTTGATATTTCTTCATATCATATGATATTTCATTATTGTTTACGCGTAATTAAACTTATTCAATACTTACACGTACTACCAGGAAGTACTACCTTTTAAATATTATGTTGTATAATAAGGAACTATCGTATTTCTAACATTTGTAAATTGATCAAGTGTTCTATTGTTTTGTGTCGAAAAGTTCCAAGTTTTTTTGTGTTAATTTAAAGATCATACAATTATTGGGAAATCTAATGGTAATGTTTGATTGAATTTAAAATACGACCGTCATTCCACCCTGAAAGATCCGATATTTTATATTACACAACCATAAACCATTCGTATCTATACATACACTACCGTAAAAAGGCTAATAATTTGTTTTCCTGCTTAATAATTGAAGTTGTTTTTGTACCGCTTAACGTTATTTGTAGTTACTAGTATCACTTATTTTCACATTAGCAATATACAGGGTGTCCGATATAATATTTACCACGATTTTTCAAGCACTTCCGGTGATCTGACGAAAAAGTATTTTAAACACAACTTGATCAACTTTCAGTTGGCTGTAAGTTGCAATAAAAAAAATTTCGAAAAAGATTTTTTTTCCAATAAAAAGTCAAGATCACCTTCATTTTTTAAATGGTATTACCTACATATTTTTTACTTCATAGTATTATAGAGTTCAATCACCCGGGTACACTGTGACCTTGAAATGATTCTAGACAAATCAGAAGCCGCACCCATTGGTCTACGTATTTTGAATTTAGGTATCCACGAACGGTCTATAATGTACAACAATGAAAAAATGGATTACAATTCGAACATTTGTTATAATTTAAATAAGTTACTTCAATTTTTATTTTTCTGGTTACAATTTTTAATAATAAGTTTAATTTGTTGTCATTTTTTGATTTTATTTCTAGCAGAGGATATATTTACATAAAATTCAACACAAACAAAATAATTTTCCACGAAAACGTTTTCGTTCATTGATTCCACATTTCTGAATTCAAGGTCATTTCAAGGTTACAGTGTACCAGGTGATTGAACGTGTACCAGGTCTTGACATGAGCTACAATACTATGATGTGAAAAATATGTAATGCCTGTAGCGACACCTCCTACGCTCTGCTACCAGAAGGACGGACTAACCGGGAATTCTGGTTAGTCTTCATAAAAGCTCCTGTTTGTATATATAGAACTTTGATCTGAGCCCTTTCAGTCCGTCCTGCGCCATTTAAAAAATGAAGGTGACCTTAAGTTTTCTATGGAGAAAAAAACTTTTTGGAAATTCTTTTTATTGAAACTTGCAGCCGACTGAAAACTGATCAACTTTTGTTGAAAACACTTTTTCGTCAGATCACCAGAAGTACTTGAAAAATCGTAGTGTTATGTGGGACACCCTGTATACATATATGTATGTACATATTTTATAAATATGCATTCAACCGTTAGATGATTAATATTTATTCTCTCTCCTATTTTTGTTTAGTAGGTACATTTTGAAATTTTTTATTATATTTTCTATATTTATTTAAAATAATGAAAACAGATTAATAACAAGTAGTTCATAATTTTTTTTATTTAGAATATAATTGAGTTATTGATCTCATTTACTATTATTTACTATTTAGTACAAAATGCTGTAAAGTATTACTTTTTTAGTAAAAGTCAATAACAGAGAATCTCTATGTCATGAAATTTATTAAATCGCTAGATAATTGTATACTATTGTAGTATCGGGGTCTCCATACCTAAATAGGAAACCGACCAGGGAAAATAGAGAGGCAGTTGTTGGCGTAGTGCGCAAAGGTTCGGCTTGCCAGCTTTAAGTCTCGCGAGTTCTTGATTCCCGTTGGACCCCTCAAAATTTGTCCTCGGTTCCTACACTATCTAATGTGATTTTACATTATACTACAATAAAACAAGTGTTATCTCTCAAATGAAAACTAAATAATAAAATATAAGTTTATACAGAAATGTTTCATATGTATGTAAAAAAGTGATAATTGATTCAGTTAATAAACAAGGAAGATTGATTATCAGTACCATTATTTACTTCATATTTTTTATGAGATATTAAACCTTTCGCTACGAAAGGCATACCTACATATATACAATGACTCTTACTAATATTCGGACACTTTAAAAGAGTATAACTTTTTTAAAACAGAACTTTACTAGATGATGTGTAAAAAAAATTTTTGAAAAAATTGCAATTGGTGGGAATCACGATGAAAATTATAAAGGTCACTTTTTACAACTTTTTTGTCTGAGGTTGTAAAGAATTTTTAGAACATACATTTTGTAGATTTATGTCAATTATATACATGCTGAAAGTTTCATCAAAATCGGTTGATGCAGAAACAAGTGACAGGCATCGAAAGATGTAAGAATCTTTAGATTTATTACAGAAAGATGGAAAAGAAAAGATCAGATCAGAAAAACTGCGATTTTCACAACCTTTAACCGTTTGTAGCTAATAACAATGTTAACCGATTTCGATCAAATTTTCAGCACGTACATATATGGCATGAATCTACAAAACGTGTCTTTTAAATTTTCATTATCGGCTCAGATAAAAAAGTTGTAAAAAGTGACCCTTACTGTTCTCTTCGCGATTCCAACAAATTGCAATTTATTCAAAAATTTTTTTACACATCATCTGGTAAACTAATCCTTCTAACTTCAAAAAAAAAAAAAGTTGTTTGGTCCAGTATTAAGAAAGTTAGGTATAACATTCTAAAGAGTGTCCGAATATTAATAAGTGTCACTGTATACGCTCTGTAAAATGGTTAGTTTATTAACTTATTTTCAGACTTCACAAATAAAATATCGCTGTCGGCTGAAAGTCAGATGACATCAAATTTCAATCATACGTATCTTTATTTTTATGCAAGCGTTGAATAATAACTGTTTCGTCTAGTACTTAGCGAGCATTGTTTGTCTCCAGCGTGCCGTAGCGAAAAAGTTAATCTTTCCACGAAAAGCAGTAAAAGAGTTGGTTCTATTATTGAGAAATTCCATTGAGTTCATACTTAATACATATCCACCCTGTTCCTTTAGGGGGAGCGTTTGAGTCATGCTGTGGGCTGTGCTTTTGCTGCATGCCTGGAAAGAAAGCAGCGAAGGGACAAAGAATGTGGTGTCACGATGACGTTTGATTCGAAAACTTCAACTTTCACCAGGAGCGGCAGCTTCAGGCAACCATCTCTAACCGAACGATTGCAGGATTCGCGCGAACGCGCTGTAGGTCAGTGAGTTTTCCTACTAATACATTACTTTTTACAAAAGAATACATGTATAATAAAATAAACATTTTATTACATAATTTTTAATTTATTTTATTAATTTGAGTTTAAAACAATAATTATGCAATATATGGATTTTGAAATTGTGGGTTGAAAAATTTGATCACCAATTGTTTGTTTATTCAGAAATTCTTTACTGTTAATTGTATTGTTGTATCTCCTCTAGATATAAAATACATATGTATGTGAGATTAGACACATTCTCATTTACAAGAACCAAACTAAAGTAATTAATTAAAATTTGTAGTGATTTATGATTAAATATATATTTGAGAAATGATTGTTAACTTGTTGATCAGAGATGACGAGTTAACTCGTCATTGGAAAATACTTCCACAGTGGGCAAGACGAGTTAATTCGTCACAGAACTTTAAAGATTACACTAGCATACTCAACATCGATGTATTATTTGATTCTTATTCCCATCACATGGTGTATCGCCCAATGTTTATTCACTTTTTTTTTTGTTTCAATCAACGAAATCCAAATGTTGCGATCTCATTAGGGCGCAACGAAGCCTTGGTTTGGCGGATTATGACAATAAACGATTTAGTCACATTTGGCCGCCAGACCGAGGTGCCGACGTTCGGCAAACCACCATATACCCCCCCGTGGACGCACCGGCGCGACACTCAGACAATAGGTCCCAAAACACTTGGGACCATAAAACATTCGTTACCGGGACCATAAAAATCACATCTTTCGTCGATCAATAGTAAAACATGCCACATTTTCCACCTCCATAACACAACACCAATGAGAACCAACACAGCGTCTATGTATACACCTACACACCATCGAAACGCGAATTATTGTTAGACCAATGAACGATATACATCGTCACGACGGCAGATACAGTTTTTCCAAAGACTCGCCCGAGAGTCTCGTAACACGTTACATCAGACTCGATCGAGAGTCACCTTCTAAGTTTCAATACGGTCATCCGGATTAATTTCCCGGTGACCAGCGCTTGAGCGACCGTCGCGAGTGCGCGTAAGCAGGATTTATGACCCTGCGAAATTCACTGAAGAATTGCGGAGCAAGGGACGCAACACCAAGCTACAATCGCCACTTATTTCAATAGGAAATATCGAAACAACTTGCATACGGCTTATGTATATACCATATTGAAACTTATATTTTGTTCTGTTTTATCTTGAATAAAAATGAATGATTTGACCAGGCTTACATTAGGACAGGACACTGCAAACTTACACATGACTACCTAATAAAAAAAAACAGGACCACCAACGTGTAACGTCTGTAAGCAAATTATATCGACCAAACACCTACTATTCGAATGCAGAAGATACCACACCCAAAGACAAAAATATAAAATAACATCGACAGCGGCCTTCAAGTCACAGAAACACGTAGAAAATACCTTAAACTATCTAAAGGACATCAACATCTGCCATAACATATAATCGGATAGAAATGAAGAAAACAGGACCTAGTCGTCGCTAATGTCATGAAGATTGATGCGACGTAAAACTCGAAATACAAAAAAAAAAAAATGAATGATTCTGACAACAACTTTCCTTTATTTAATAAAAAATGGACATACCTAATTCTGCCCACAAGTGATAGTGATAATATTAAAACGGATGATGAACGCACAAGCGAGGTTAACATTGAGCTTGAAAATGCAAGTACAAGTGAAGTAGAACATGAAAATGGAAATACGGTTGAGACAAAAGTTGAAAATATAAATACGAGAACAGTTACATAGGATAGTGAAGGAACTGTAAGAACTTCATTATGCTCTACGTACACGTAGTTTCATTAAATTCACGATGACAGTACCTAATATGTACAATAATATAAACGTGGCATTTCAAAATTAACACCCCAAGTACGCAGTGACTATACGGGGGGGGCAAAAGCGACTGCTGAAATTGCAACTTATAAGATATCAATCAGCGGATTGAAAAAATATTATAGGAAAATATTCTTACATCTTTTGGATATTTCTCATAAATTTAATACTTATAAGTTATACATACAATCGAGATAATGGAAAGCTACATACAGGGTGAACGAAGTATCTTGATCACCTCGAATATCTCACTTGTTTTTGATAATATGAAAAAGTATTAAAGGAAAACTTTATTTAGTTCGAAGGGGCAAATATTATGGTACTCAGAGAATGTTTCTCAGGGCCATATTTTTCGAAATTTCAAGGTCATCCATATTTTTCTAAATGGGTGTACATATTTTTATCATTATGACGTAATAGTTGAGGTCAAGACCTATCCAAAGACCTATAATACCGCGACCTTCACGTGACCTTCAGTACGAAAAATTCAGACTTATTTTCCATGCATTTATTTTATTGAAGGAACTTTAACCGGAACAAAGTATGTTGCGTTTTTATAAAATAATTTGCAAGTTCTTTTAGAAGACTCACCGCTAGAAGTTCGGATGCAAATACGGTACCAACATGAGGGTTGTTCGGCACATAATGCTCGTCCGGCACGTGAAGTTCTTAATCGAATGTTTTCTAATCGTTAAATTTGTCGCGGTGCTATTTCAGTCCCCTAGATTTTTTCTTATGGGTTACGATAAAAAAAAGTTCACAAAGATGTTCCTATAACACCAGGAAACATGCAACAACGAATTATTGTTGCATGCTCAACAATGAATGATGATGCAAATTTATTTGAAACAATTAGACATTTACTTAGAGCACTTAGGGCAAGTACAAACATCGATCACAATTAGAATAATGTCGTTTTCTCAAATGAAGCTTCCTTTGGGCACAGTCTATATTTCGCCGTGCTTGGTCTTCACCTACCAACAGATTGGCCTATAGGACAGTTAACACTGCAGACTGGCTATTTCAAGTCAAAAATATCCCGTACAGCCGGCTATTTTTCTTCACTTGAATATACAGTAATATCTCTCACATTGTCGCTCTGGTCGGAACTGAAAGGCGTCAGTTTGGGTAGAGGAGACACGGTTTCCGAGGGTCACAGCCCGCCTTTGTAGTTCGCCGAACGAAGATAAGGATGAAATGAGGGTCGAGGTAACCGAGCGATTTAAACACCAGCGTTTTTATTTTTAACTTTTTCTCTATGAAAAAGTTATTAATATATTGATGAGATTGTTCTGATTAAAATGAGACCAAACACGATATAATTTGAACAACATTTACTTATTAATACTTATTGAGTAACTCATTTGATTTCATTATCGCTTTGAATAAATTACAAAAACGGATTATTAAAAAAATACGTGAAATATTTGTACATATTGTCCGTCGAATATAAGCTGTGCCTTCACATTTACCGTCAAGTGCATAAGCGGTGCCTGGAAAATTTTCACAGCTTACATACATGAAGGCACGGCCCGTGTGATAGCGACAATGTGAAGGGAGGAACAAAACTGAA
>NW_017100159.1:72040-85604 GCF_001263275.1 Habropoda laboriosa | reverse complement strand
TTTGAAGGAAGGGACTAGGTTTCAGCATCAGAAACGA
Organism: Habropoda laboriosa; assembly: GCF_001263275.1. Classification (NCBI taxonomy): domain Eukaryota; kingdom Metazoa; phylum Arthropoda; class Insecta; order Hymenoptera; family Apidae; genus Habropoda; species Habropoda laboriosa. The sequence goes on along the minus strand of NW_017100159.1, from coordinate 85,567 downwards.
CACTTTGAATGAGGAGACTAGGCTTCGGGGACAGTGCGGAGGCACGAGTTCTATACTGGAGGACTATATTTCGTGGATAATGTGAAAGCCAATGTGCTCCAAATTACATCACGTTCGATTTCATTGTAATCAGAAAAATCTCATCAATATGTTAAACAAATTTTCAGTTAGAAAAAATAATTTTTTTTTTCAATTTAAAATAATGTCTAGTTAGCTATGACGTTCAAAATTTTTAGTTGACGATATTTATTTTATTTGGTGGCCAATTGTAGAATCGGCCTACCGTTTGGTGATCAATTGTAGAGTTGGCCTACACTTTGGTGGTCAATTGTGGAATCGACCTACCGTTTGGTGGTCAATTGTAGAATCGTGTGTACAGATATTTAATGTATTTTTTTTAGCAATTCATCCAAAGCGATATATTCTGAAATTAACCCTTATAGTGTCGACCGAAAGAATTGTACCTAAACGAAGAATACCGAACCAATTTGATGTAATTTGGTAAGGTTTGAGAAAAAAAAAAGAAATGTAAGAATAATATTTACAAAATTGAAAAAGGAACATATTACGAAATAAAGGGAGAATAAATTAATGCCAATTGTATTTCAATATTTGTTGAAAATCATACTAATAATACTTATTCAAAATCATTAGGAAAAATGGAAAAATCAGTTTTCTTTTATAAACAGCATTTGCAAATAAGAAGAATCATCGTTTGATCATAGTTTGATGTAGAACACGTAGTATAAAGCATAAATACTGCATTTTCAATTATTTATAACAAAATTTCTAATATCAAAACACAAAACTAAATGATAATCCTATGATGCGCAGTAAGCGTCAGGAGGATTACATACCTCCATAAAACCTCCATACATACCTCCATACCTCATAAAACAAGTGATTCGTGTAGCTAGTATAACATCACTGAAATACAATTCAAATATTATAATAAACATTTATAGTTATCCGGCTATTGAAAATGTATAATATTTACTTATTATTACTCACACAAATAATTTATTCAGCATTGATGGTTACTAATCGAGTTATAATTTTGTCTTCGGTATTCATTCGAAACAAGATGTATGCATTCAATACCTACCATCCTTGAAAAAATTGAAAAAACTACTGTTTTCCAAAATTTGAGATTTCTCTCGTCCAAATAAGTATAAAGTATCATATCTAATATGTCGATACCTCCCATAAATTTATTGGACGAGAGAGGGACTCTCAAATTTTGTAAAAAAGTAGTTTTTTCAATTTTTTTTTAAATTTATTTATTTATTTATTCAACCATTTATAACGTTTTATAAATTTATTTTGAGACAGGGTTCTGTCGCGATACGAATAGTAAGGCGCCATCGCATACGCAACGATATATCGTCGTTGGCACATTCCGCAAGTGTTGCTAACAACGATATACATATCGTTGCTCGGCACTATAAGGGTAATCACTCAATAAGTATTAATAAGTAAATGTTGTTCAAATTATATCGTGTTTGATATCATTTTCATCAGAAAAATCTCACCAACATGTTAAAAAAAATTCTGAGATAAAAAAAAGCAAAATTAAAAAAGTTATGTTATTCTATTATGAACTGTCCAGCCGTGAAATCTCGTAAAAGAAACCGAGTGGTATAGTCGTTACATGCTGGACTGACTGCGAGCGAGATAACATAGGCGTAGCAATGACGCAGACCTAGGCGTAGGACCATCTATGTGGCCAATTGTAGAATTCAACTAGTGGCGCATTGGAGAGACATTACTGTATCATGAACTGTCAAGTCGTGAATTCTCATCAAAAGAACCGTGTCGCGCATCGCGTTACATATGTATGTATGTACTTCGCATGCTACACTGACTCCGAGAAAGATAACATAGGCGTAGCAATAGCGTATGCTGAGGCGTAGAAGCAGCTAGGCGACAGTGTGAGGGGAGCTCGAGTAGCGACAATGTGAGAGATATTACTGTAGAATGAAAACACCTACACATATTTCAATATACTTTATTTACACATCATTCGTTGAAATGAAACTTGTAACATATATTGAATAATTTTTTCGGGTATAGTATACTGTATAGCATATACCTACGTGTAATGATACACAACAAGTTTTGCAAACATATCGAGTTTTTATTAGCTGCAATATCTGCTAGTTACTATTTTTTCTAAAGTATGGTTTTTTAAGTTTTTTGAAAGCCCAAAGGTGAATCTTTATTCGGAGATCTTCTAGAAAAAGACCTTCTTTACTATAATACATAGAGACATCTATGTATTATAGTAAAGGTGCAATTTAAATGCAAACAGAATGGTGAAAATTTATAACAGATTTCTTTTGCCATCAACAGAAATGCGGGTTGGAAGAAGAAATGAAAATTTGATCTTACAAGGGGACAATGATCCCAAGCACAGGAGTCACCTCTGCACACAATGGAAAGCAGAAAATGGCATTAATGTATTAGATTGGCCATTCTAAACGCGGACCCAATCGAAAATGTTTGGGAATATACACAATGTTTACGCTATTACTAGCCAGCATTTTTCTCGTAAATGGTAAGTACTAAAAAGAAAATGAGGAAGGAAAATATTATGACAAATTTTATGACCAACATAATAGCGTATATTAATTTTTTATATTTGTCATATTTTTTCAAAAACGAAGGTGACTTAATTTTTTAAATGGAATGCTGCCTATCTTTTATATCTTATGAAAGCATGTATCAAGACGAATTCGTCCATATGTTATACAATGACCGTCAGCGTCATACAAGGTCAAAAATAAAAGAAATATTTCGAATATTGTATACCAATGTTACAAGTATCTTTTCTTGATGAGGCTACAGATGTTCAATATGACTTCCTTGTATACGAGTTCACATTTTAGCTCTATGAATTATATTTTTGGTAGCTTCTACTAATGTTGTTCGAGATATTAATGCACATGCTTGTGTTATTGTGCTTATTAAATCGTTTACATCTCTGGGCGGTATATCGTAAACGTTCAGGAAGTTTATAAAGTAATACTAAAATGGTCTTGTAATAGTAGAAGCAGAAGTAAACACTCTGACAGTGAATGACAACAAAAAATTAGTCACATTTAACGAGCTAAGTCGTATTAATAAGAAATACTTTTAAACAAATTGGTTTTATTTCTCTCATTTTTGAGCTTGTGTGACTCCGACGGTTATTGTGTAGCACATAAATAAATTTATTTTGTAACACGCTTTCATGTGACATAAAAAAGTATGCAACGTTGTATTTAAGAAATTAAAGGTCACCTTCGTTTTTTGAAAAATATGGAAAATGTAAAAAACTGATATATGCTATTATATTGGTCGTAGAAAACTGCAAAACTTTTTCTTTTTTCATTTTTTTCTAGTACTTACTATTTACGAGAAAAATGCTGGCTAGTAATAGCGTGAACACCCTGTATATGAAGCTAAAGCTTCGAGGAAAACTGGTGTAAGAATGTAAAACAATTAACACGACAGATACTGTTAATATGAAGGTCTCTACCTTGAGAATATGCGGTGAATTTAGTCGAAAGCATGCCTACGCGCTGTAAGGCAATTTTAGATTTACTTAGTATTATTTGAACAATTATTTCTATTTCATTACAACGAGCAGTTATTAAATTATACTGGTCGCGTATCATATATGCATGTAATAAATAAGAAAACAAAAATTCTTACCTTTCATTATAATGTTTCTGAGTTAAATTATTTATTTATTTATCCAACAGCATCTGCCTTTGATTTTATGATTGTTATAAACGTATAAGAATTAAATAGAGGCACATCGCCTTTACTGCCTGCATGACGAATTAAATCGTCTCTAGAAGTTAGTAACGTAATGCACAGAAAGCGCTTTCGATAGATGAACTCCCCGGTTAGGTTAGGTTAATAAGTATGTACATTGTATGTGTTGATAAAAATTTATTTATTAAATGTCGATATAAAAATCGCTTATGAAGTGTAAAAATGTATGATCAATTTTTACTTGTAACGGCTATCAAAATTTCAGTTAAATGTAGTGCAAAATATATGTAAATAAGTTTAGTAATATGTGTGTTGAATCAAGATTGTCCTAAGCGCATGATTCTAAAATATACAGTGAAGAGCTCCTTTGAATATGTATATCCGCGAGAGTAATTCAGAATATTCCAAAAATATCTTATTAGATATACGAGATTATTCAACCATTAAAACATTTCTATTACTTGAAAAAACGTATAATCATCATTCTTTATAATTATTTATAATACACTACAATATAGCATACAAAAAATTTATTGCATATGGTTTCTATTGTTACCTTAAAAATCATGTTCATAATATTCTTTTGTTTAGAAATTAAATTAGAAATAAATTCTATTACGCAAAATGTTGCTCCACTTCTTCTTGGAATGCGTGAAACACAAAACAGTACAAATTTTTCACCTCTTCGGTAAAATACTTTGTATTCATATTACTCTTTAGATTCTTTGAATTATAAATACGATTTACCAACTTCAAAACAAATATTCTAATTTATAACGTAATTTTAGAAGACATGATATTACCTACATAGCAGATAGCACACAGACATCTTGTGAACGTTTTAAACACGTCGAGTTAAAGCCTAAAAATGTCTAAAAGACGTCTGATTCAATGTTACGAAACAAAATATCTTTAGTACACAGATGTCTTGTGAACGTCTTAAAGACGTAATTTTTATACGTTGAATAATTCGTAAGTACTTGTTTACTTACTTACGTCTTCAAGATGTCCAGATCAGGTCGTAAAACGTTCAGATGAAAACTGGACGTAAAATGGACGTCTCTAAGACGCCGTGTACTGTTTGGGATGTAAAAAAATTTGTATGAAACATAATTTTTTTTAACAATTAACTGTTCTTTTTCAGATGTACCTCCAATAAAGCAAGTGTATAATCCTTTCGCGATCGAGAGGCCACACGCTACTCCGTCGATGCTCGAACGACAAGGTTCCTTCCGCGGTTTTACACAACTGAATCAAGCATCTCCGTTTAAGAGACAGCTTAGTTTACGGATTAACGATCTTCCTAGTAATCTTGAACGCACACGTAGCCTCAGTCTCGAGCCAACGGATTTGTCACGAATGCCATCCGCTTTGTCTCACATCGTACCTTTGAAGCCACCAGGTAAAGATCCTAATTGTCATTTCTGATAGAAATGCAACACACGTAGGTGTATAATGTTCTTGTATTACACTCGGTGCTAAATCACATCATGAAAGTTATTTGACTCTTAAACATTTAAACTTTGAGAAATATAATTCTGGATAACATGTGCGAAAAAAGTAGACGAATAATTGACGAATAAAAGCTGAGAATGTCTGAAATTGAAGCGAATCTAAGAAGGAAAGTACCAAAGATACAAGGAGGAGAACAGCAGCGTGTTGTAGAGAAAGTCTGAAACAAGTAACAAAATCTTTAAGATAAACTGAGGCTTTCAAAATATCGTTATTGCGATAAAAATACTAATTAAGCTGGTCATTTTTTAAATATTGTTATTAATACCAAAGGATAAAATTATTGTAATTAATTTAGTAAAACTTGGAAAATGTCTAAAACATAAATATAGTGATCACTAAAATATAATCACTTATAATTATAAGTTGAATAAAATTTATACATATATTGAAGCAAATCTATATACTTTATTATGAAATACGTACTATTGCCTTTTGACCTATTGTAGTTATTAATTCTTTAGTTAATAAAACCCTTTGTGCAATAAAGATTCTATGAGTTCTTTGGGATCTGTACAATAACTATTCATGGTCTATCCCCACCACTAGGGTTTGCACTTTGTGCGTCCAACAGTTATCCCTTGTAAAACTTGGAGCTCCTTCTCTATATCTTGCATAAGAGCAAGAAAATTCGAAGCTACTTGGGCTTGTGAATCTTCCTTTGCCCGCTACGTTCATTTCACTGTTTACATCACAGAATGTAACACCATTTCTCATAACTGTGCCAAAAGGGAACAGTTATCCAGAACTAGAACTGAACCTATCCGGTTATTCTCGAATGGGCCACTCTTCTGCACGATAACTGTTCGTAAGCGGCATTGCCTTTGATCAATTATCGGATAAGAAGAAACGAAATTTGACCTGTGACGAGTTTAAACTCGTATAAAGTATAAGAATACACATAGGAGTTGTTATACTAACGAGTTCACTACTCAGGACTCTTCACAAGCAGTTCGCAAGCAGTTTGCGAACAATTATAATTTTCTAATATGTTAAAAATTTTACTAGTCAGCGTTTTTGATGAGTATGTGAAAAAAATTAAAGAGAAAAAGTGATACTATTTTTTGCAAATAATATAACAACGTATGTGAACTTTTTGTGTTTGTATTATTTTTTGGGAAATGAAGATGATATTCAATTTTTTAAATAGAATTTAAATTCTAATCTATGCTGACTAGTAAATCTGTTAACAGTCTGTATAATTATAAATAGGTACAAGTGTAGTTTCGTAATTTTTTGTTAGTTTCATTAATTTTAGTAATTCTTTTGAATTTTTCGACCTTTTGTAATTTTTTAATTTTGTATAACTTTGTAATATCCTGTAATTTATTTAACTTCTTACAATTGCTCATATATTTTTTAATTATGTATCATCTCAGAATTTTCCATAATGTTTTGTAAATCCTTATATGTAATCGTTTTTAGGTGTCTTACATTTAATAGATATAGTAAAGACATAATAAAGTGTGGATGTATGTAAATATGTATTAATTATTTATAGGGAGGGCGTAATTATGTGTGTATGTACATAAGTATGCATGTGTGAAATTTCTTATTACGTAACTAAGTGTAAACCGAATTTTACCGTGTTTGGTCTCGTTTTAATCAGAAAAATATCGTGGATATGTCAGTAAAATTTTTATCAGCAAAACACAAAAAATAAAAAAGTTTATCTTTTGTATTAGCGTTGTCCCACCGATATGTATGTAGGTGTTTGATATTTTAGGACTGGCTCGACTTTCAATACCTCTCTCTTCTTTGTCTGCTGTCTCTTTCTGCGTCCGTCGGTGTCGGTAAAATACAAAGAGTTTGAGAAACGTAGTACCTATTCCGTAGCTGTTCCACAGCGGTCCCGAATTTTGAACTCTTACCCAATCTTTACTGTACGTGTTTAATTTTGTCTGTAAAATGGAGTTTTGAATCTACAACAATATTTTGAAATCTTCAGTGCAATTATCCAAATATTCCGTCAAATCCTTTCTTCCATGTGCTGTATGTACTGTGTACTATGTTAATATATTTAAGCCACTTCCGACATTGAATAATATACTTCTTCATTTTTGCAACAGAATTCGAAGGATATGACGAAGGTCATTATTCCCTATTCTGTTACTTGTCCATATTGCCTGACTCTGTTTTGATGTTTTTAGATGGTGCTCGTTTCCCTCCTTATGTTTCAATAAATGATTGTATTCAATATGTTATTCGTTAAGTATAGTTCAATGAGTAGAGGACACGGAAAAAGAAGGATAATGTTCTTCACAATAATCATAATCTTGTAGTTTTCTTAATGTTCCCATTCTCTTGCTTTAAATTTTCTGTTTGTAAACTGCTTATTTCCACATACAATGTAAAAATAAGGTAACTCCAAAATTAACAGATTTGTACTGTTTTATGAATTAAGTACAGAAATTCTTGCAGTTTGATAATATAAGTCAACTCTCTGCTTATTCTGATTCTTCACTAAATGAAAATTTACCTTTGTTAAAAATTACTAAATTATTAAAATGAATGAAACTTAGGATTACATATTAAACATTACACGAAATTATTTTATTATTTTATTATATCATCCGCTTATGTAAAGAATTCCTTCTGATTTCGCTAGAAATGTTCAATCCTCATATTAATATAAAAAAATAATAAACAACTGCGATATTACAAAATTGTTATCTACTTCTACGTGGAATTCTTATTTCATTACAATTATTTGTCTCAGTTTATGGAATACTACAAGCCTGTAATTACCCGGCCTATCGATTTTTTATATTTTGTAGACCACTGTTATACATTTAACACGTGTTTACGTAACATGTAGCATGAATTTTGTAGTTCCAAGCACCAATTCAAAGCACCGCGTTTTAGTATGTTAGCAGTGTTCATGATCAAGGGTACACAGTATGTATTACAGCTTTACTCTTGCTTTTTACAGTTAGTCCAATTCCTGAAATATCGCCTGGGGGTCAAGATAGCGTTTCCGCGATGTGCCAGCAGCTTTCACAGGGGCTTTCTCTTCTTTCAAGCAGTGACGATTTTGGACCAATTCCTACACAGAGCAGTACAAGTTCCGTTGCTAAGCAGCTGTTCACGAGCAGCGCCGCTAATAACACTCTGTCAGGTATACTGAATATCTGACACTATAAACAAAATTTTATCTGTTATTATAGATGACAGTTGCTTTTGAATATCAAAAATGAAAGAAAATTGACAATATTGGAATTGTCGATTTTCTCTACCTTTATCACTATCTGATTAATTCTTAGTGAAAATGTGCAGATGTTCGTTTGAATATTCATGTGAATTTTATAAGAAGTATTGAGTTCATTGAAGTCAAACATTTCTTTTTAAAATTTGTAGAATTTAAGACTTTGAAATACAAAATGCACACATAAACCTTAAAAATAACAGAAAATTATAAACACTGATCATTAAAAAAGTCTTACAAAGAAGAATTCCTAAGTGTACATCGTTAATTTTGATGAAACTTATGTATGATATGATTCTCAAAAAAATATTTAACATGTATGTTTTTATGTGCCGAAATCCATTTTGAAGGAGTGAAAGAAGCTCTCAAAGTTGAGGATGCAGAACATATTTAACGGAATATCTCGGAAACTATTAAGTTTAGAGAAATGATACAAACGTAGAAATTGCTTGCTTTTAAGTAAGAAATTCTGCTACCTAAGGAACTTTTAAGAAAATTCATTTGTTTAAACAATATATTAAAAATTAGTATATTTTTGTTAATTTTTGTTGTTAAATGTTAATCCATTTTCATGTACACAGGTATAAACTAAGGATAATACAATAGAGCCTCCCTTATCCGAACTAATAGGGAGACAAAAATGTTCGAATAATGGAATTTTCGGATAATAGAACAATCACTTTTCTCATATGAAATTTCATTTATTCAAATAAAGATTAAGATTTTTTTTCAAAGAAATCATAACACTTTTTTATATGAATTTTGGCACACGTATTTACTAATATTTAAAATATACAAATTATGTTTTTAAAGCAAAACTAATAAAAATTACATGAGTTGTGTTTGTCTTAACAAAGTTAAAACGAAAAGTGTCTTGCTGGCGTGCATAATTCCAGCGGTTCCGTTAATCTAACCCAGAAAAATGAAATAGCATCTTGATTAATATAAATATGGCTATCGTGGGAACCTCGAATAAACAAAAAAGTCTCGATAGTAAAAAAAATGGCGGCACTTTGATCTTTTTCGAATTTTTTTAGTCTATAACATATTAAAAAACTATGAAAAAAATCAATATTTTTTTAAAAACCAAGGTTCTTGCGATAACGACATGTCTGCTGAAGATTCTGTCCAAATTTTAAGTCAATTGATGAAATAGAACTTGAGATATCGTGCACACCATTTCAAAAAATGAGGTTTCCAGAAAAACGCGTTTAAAGTTTTATCTATCAGTTACATGGAAATATGTATACTTATGATTAATTTGCCAATCTAGGTCCATACAATGGTCCTTCGTGTTTGAAAAGCTGCTGCTGGGCTGATTTCTCTTCTCTCCGACCAATCCCAGCCTTTCTTTTTATTTCGGATGACCAACACTTCTGTCCCAGAAATTCACACAAACTTCAACTTTTTGGCCAATAATTATTCCTAATGCATTTAATATGCGTAGTAGGTATATTGTCTAATCCTTCATTACGTATACACAAGGCTAAATATGTGGCAATTTGAACAGTTGTTACTCCCGAATGTATTTGTTTTGGAGCGAAAGTCCAAATTAAAGTGCAATGTTCCTCATGTTCTTCATACTATCGATTGTACTCATCAACAGCCTCATCTTTTCTCTTACTCCATAATTACATCCTTGACGATAACTAGATTCGATAACAGTATCAGTAATTTTTCTGCTGCATTTTGCAATTAAATTAGGAACACCAAACGGAAAACTGAAACCTCTTTTATTCCCTGTTACGGTACGACCGCACGCTACACCTGCGAGCTGTGTTCTTCAAATAGCTGTAACTTCGTAAATTTTACGAATTCTAACAAATCCTGTTGCAGATATATTTCCGAAGGTATATACTTTAAGAAAATTTCCAAAAAAACGATTTTTTCAAGCGTCTAGACAAAAATACCCCCTTAAGATTAATTGTTGTGACGTACACGTCGCGTTCCGAATGTTTGACTCGCGTACGTGCAGTTACCCGCCAAATTAATCTTGGGTAACGTATTCAAAATGTTTTCGCTCAAACACTACAAAAACCCCCCCCCTTTTTTTTTACGTGGTAGAAATCTTCATAGACACCGCCTCCCCTGAGGGAGAGAGACGGTAGGGTCAAATTCCTACCGACTAAAGCCTCCACAACAGCCCACCTCCGACGCCCCTGGAGGGGCCTCGGGATCTCTGACGAACACGACCGGTGCCCCTCCGTGCGACTTGGCTTTCGCCACCAAAACCTGCGCTCACAAGTGCAGGCTGAATTAGGGGTCGTAACCCAACTCAGCCTCCTCCCGCCCACGTGTAATGCGAAATTGAACCCTCATTCAATTCCGCGTGTGGGCCCACCACCCCACTGCGCGGGAGGAATTCCTTCCAACCTCCCCGGTCGCGTGCAATGACTCCCAGTGTCAGCGACCCCGGCAACCCACCGTTGCCTCCTTCCCGACCACGTACAATGGGTATGTCTACCTTCCAGCAGAGCACCCTGCGATCCCACCACCCTCTTCCGCGAAATGGATAAAATTTCACAGAAGAGGGTGTCGCTTTCACCAACCTGGCTACGTGCAATGACATCGTCGTCGTGGCGTTATCAGTTTCGGTCGCGCAAAAGGCAGCAACCAAAACCGCAGGTTTTTTTGATCGACCGAAGCAATGGTTCCCCAAACTTTCAACGTCGATGGTCAAGCGAATTAACGTTAATCGAGAGATCAAACTCTCCGTTCGTGAACGCCAAGTTCGCCCACTCCCAAACTCGCGCTAAGGTCAGCCGACCTGGAAAAAGGGTCGCTTCCCGCGCCTTCTTCTCGACGAGCTCATCTCAGAATCAATCGATTAAATTAATTCCTCGAATCACTGCTCGCGACCTCGTCAAGTCCCCTCAGAGGCGTCGCCTCCGAACAAGCCGCCACCGGCGTAACAGTCCCCGCAGAAGCCGATGAAATATCGCTATATGCAGGACTGACTCTTCCTCCAACTCCGGGCCTGGCAGGCATCGTACACACACGACTGATGTGCTCCAGCCGGCTACACCGCCAGCACCGAGTCATCAGACCCGGCTTTCTTTGGACTTTAGCAATAGTCCAGCCCACCCTGATGCGCCCCCTTGTTCATCAGGGCCGTCGTTACCTGTTGCGGAACCTTCAGGAGCGCAATTTTCTCACCCCACGGTTCCGTCAGGAGCCTCACGATCTCTATCTGCTCCTTGTCTTGTTCGCCCGTATTCGGTTCTTCCAGAATTGCTTCTGTTAACTCCTCGGGTGCAACATCCGTGTCCAAGCCTCTTATTTTTATTCCCTCTCGATTCTTCAAGACTCTAATTGTCGTCGCTTCTTTGCTGATGTATCTTTGAATTTCTTCGGCGGTAGTTTACGCTTCCGCTGCGTCCTCAAGTTCGAGGAGAATTCCACCGCCTTTGGTGTTCCTCATTCCTCTAAACACCATTTTAGTGTTTCCGTCGGTTTTTTCTTTAATGTTTCTAAGAATCTTAGGAATATCCTTTGCCTCGGGATGTCTTATTATTATCGCCGTTCCTTTTTGCGTTCCTCTTCTCTTCTCTCTGCTTAGGTTTCGGCTCTCTACGGACGATATCGCCGAAGGATCCAGCGGCCTCGTCGTTTCCGGTTTGAGTTCCGATACTGTGTGTCTCTTTGGGTGGCTCCCTGCCAACCCGTTTCCAGGCACTGCTTCGCGCTCCCATAGGAGTCTGCCTCGCCATTGTGACTTCCGAATATTTTCTTCTATCACTTATTTGCACCGCACTAACACTAACGCCCGAATTGCGCACCGCGGATATCTGTTTAGGGCAAGAGCGACAAAAATGGCCGCTCTGCCCACACCTGTAACATAAGTTACTCTCCTCGTTGCATTCTTTGACAAAATGCCCCGGCTGCCCACATCGGAAGCAAGTGTTAGGCATCTTGTACTGTCTGACCCCGCAGATCGTCCATCGTATTTTGATTTTTCCGGCTTTTAAACAGGAACGATGTGCGTCCTCCTCCAAGGACACACACGCGTTCCGTTCCCCGGCTGCTCCGTTCCTTAAAAATATAATCTTAACATCCCCGGTAGTACCGGAGAGTTTTCTTATCGCCTCCGTGATGTCTGCCTCGTCCATCGTGCAATCTATTCTCTGAATGTACAAATGTTGTTTCCTTCTTCCAACTTCTTCGACTTCTATGTTCGCCACTCTCATTTTCTTCGCCAAGTGTTGCGCGTCTTCTTTTCCTATTACTCGAAGGAGAACATCCGCCGATGCCCACACCTTCCTCATGGAAATTACCCTCTCCTCCACGTTGTTTCCAATCTTCTTCATCTTTTTCAGGTTCTCCTCGAACTTTCCGCCTTCCGATGTTTGCACCTTAAGTGCGAAAACTCCTTCGGTTGTTGTTCTTCTCTCCTCTTGTTGTTGCTTTCCTTGTTGTTGTATTTGTGTTTCTTTTTCTCTCTTCCTCCTTTCTTGCCATCTTTTTCTTCGTTTCCTCCTCCTCCTTTGGTGTATTTTCAGGAAATCCTATTTTCTCCGACTGCTGCTGGAACATCTCCTTCTCTTTCTCCTCTCTTTCTTTCCTCTCTCTTTCTTCCGTCTCCCGGGCCTTGTGTTCTTTCTAATTTCTTTTGTCTACTTTTACAATCTCTTCCATACCGACCATCACCATCCTTTCGTAAATTCTGCAATATCCCTCGACCATTACGTCCTCCACTCCGGTACAGGTGGTCCGAGCGACCTTCATCTTGGTTATCACGTCGAGAACCTCCTCCAGTTCTGCGCTCCATCTTGTTAATATCATGAGCAGTACTTCCCTCTCACATTCTCTATCGATGCCGACTTCATCTATTACCCTCCTTATATTGCCCAAGAGTATTATTAAACACTTCTTGTCAAAAGCCCTTAAGTTGCTGCTTTTCTTCACCACTGCCTCTGCCTTCAGTAATAAATCTCCCAACATGTCTTGGAGAATTTCCGTTGTTTCAGGACCGTCGTACTCCTCCAAATCAAGCACGTCGCTGTCCTCTTCTCTCGGAACCGTAGTCCAGGATCTGAAGGACGAGACAC
>NW_017100159.1:69594-71940 GCF_001263275.1 Habropoda laboriosa | reverse complement strand
CTCCTTTTTGGTAATGTTATATTGGTTCTTGACATAATGGCAGTGTAAGATTTGAACGCTTCGCCCGTCATGGAAGCCCCACCGCGGTGGGGCTACTATCCGCGCTTGAAATTCGTCCCTAGTTATACACGCCGAAGCCCGAGAAGCGTGGTTTTCAGGCGGTCACCCCTATCACCCCTATAAAGACTCTAAAGAAAAATGTTGCCGGATAGGCCCGCGCCATAATTAATGCTAAAGTATTAACGTCACACCTATCGAGTGGGCACCGCTGGATCCGAACCGACGACTAACCCAAACCTCAGGCTAGACGGTGCTGCGGTTTACCTCAGGGTATGAGGAAACGGCGACCAACCCAGACCTCCGCACCTGCGTCCAACAACAACCCAGCTTCTTAAACTCTGGTATAGGCTCCAGTCAGTGTCTGGGGAGCAGTTTTCCATACATTAAACTTAGCCGTTCACGGAACCTTTGCCGTACTTGTCGGACTTACGTTTACCCTTATTACTAGGCCAGAGGTCGGGTACAGACTTCATCCAGACACCCCGGTCGGGAGGCAACTACTCCCCCCTTGATTAGTCTGCCAGGAATATTCCCCCGGGCGTCGGCCGCAACCCATTCATAACCCGCACATTTACACTTCATCTGAATCTTCGTTCGCCCTCTTGCGAACTTAAAAGTACGGAAGAAGCCCGGGAGCCCCGCATGGAGGTGAAGAGACTGGATTTAACCAGACAGGGCCCTACAACTTCGTCGAAATTCGCCTCCCGGGGACTTGTCGTTTTCACGACGAACATCATCTCTATCGTGGTGTCGACACTATAGAGAAGTCCCTATCCAGTCTATGTGCTACTTCCGTCACAAGTTCTCCTATATCTCCTACTTCTAGACCCTAAGTCGGGTCTGAGACTTTACGTTTGCTTTGACAGACAATACAATACTACAACTTTTACAGCATGAAAGCAGGATCACCACTGAGAGATTCGACGCCAAACCGATCATTTTTTGACGTCGCATCTTGATTAATATAAATATGGCTATCGTGGGAACCTCGAATAAACAAAAAAGTCTCGATAGTAAAAAAAATGGCGGCACTTTGATCTTTTTCGAATTTTTTTAGTCTATAACATATTAAAAAACTATGAAAAAAATCAATATTTTTTTAAAAACCAAGGTTCTTGCGATAACGACATGTCTGCTGAAGATTCTGTCCAAATTTTAAGTCAATTGATGAAATAGAACTTGAGATATCGTGCACACCATTTCAAAAAATGAGGTTTCCAGAAAAACGCGTTTAAAGTTTTATCTATCAGTTACATGGAAATATGTATACTTATGATTAATTTGCCAATCTAGGTCCATACAATGGTCCTTCGTGTTTGAAAAGCTGCTGCTGGGCTGATTTCTCTTCTCTCCGACCAATCCCAGCCTTTCTTTTTATTTCGGATGACCAACACTTCTGTCCCAGAAATTCACACAAACTTCAACTTTTTGGCCAATAATTATTCCTAATGCATTTAATATGCGTAGTAGGTATATTGTCTAATCCTTCATTACGTATACACAAGGCTAAATATGTGGCAATTTGAACAGTTGTTACTCCCGAATGTATTTGTTTTGGAGCGAAAGTCCAAATTAAAGTGCAATGTTCCTCATGTTCTTCATACTATCGATTGTACTCATCAACAGCCTCATCTTTTCTCTTACTCCATAATTACATCCTTGACGATAACTAGATTCGATAACAGTATCAGTAATTTTTCTGCTGCATTTTGCAATTAAATTAGGAACACCAAACGGAAAACTGAAACCTCTTTTATTCCCTGTTACGGTACGACCGCACGCTACACCTGCGAGCTGTGTTCTTCAAATAGCTGTAACTTCGTAAATTTTACGAATTCTAACAAATCCTGTTGCAGATATATTTCCGAAGGTATATACTTTAAGAAAATTTCCAAAAAAACGATTTTTTCAAGCGTCTAGACAAAAATACCCCCTTAAGATTAATTGTTGTGACGTACACGTCGCGTTCCGAATGTTTGACTCGCGTACGTGCAGTTACCCGCCAAATTAATCTTGGGTAACGTATTCAAAATGTTTTCGCTCAAACACTACAAAAACGGATAAAAATGTGTCTTCACTCATGCGGTTGTGAAAACTCGGTTTGTTCCGCTTGGAACAACGCTATTCCAGCGCAGTTCCTACGCTATTAAATATGTCTTACGCGCTAACAAGGCGACCAAATAATTTTTAGACTCGAGCGAGACTCGATCGTCACCTATTGTTCATAGAAGAGTAAGTGCGATAGCCTTATTCTATCGCTATTGGCTTACAGCGAACCGTCACAAG
>NW_017100159.1:61014-65677 GCF_001263275.1 Habropoda laboriosa | reverse complement strand
AATACACGCGAAGGGGGGGGGGGGGTAAGTCATTATTTAGCTGAATTCGAATTTGTTTAAAAAATACGAACCTTTGAATTTGGCAACTTTTGCACATTTTTATTAAAACGGGCTGTGCTTATCAATTTTTATCTTGGAAACTATTGGCCAATTATATTGTGTAAAACTTGCTCGTGCGATAATGATGGCTCTGTTTTTTGTGTAATAAAATTGTTTTCATTATATTCTTTCCTGCAGTCTCCAAGTCCACCACACACAAAGATCCTGTCCATATTATTGACCATACCATCCTTATCCTTTCCCGATGGAAGAAAACCACCACTTTCTCGTGGTTTCTGTCGAGTAATGACACCTTCTTCATAAATAATAATCAACGAGCAAGGAAACTTATATCTATAAATCAGGTTATAATTAAAAAGGTGTCATTGACGAAGTTAACTGAAATACTTCTTGAGGTATAAATGGGGCCATTTAGTCGTATACGAGACTTGCCGATATTGTTCTTAGACCATATTGAAGTACTATGAGGTACAACAAATGGTACTGTCCAACAAATTTTGACCTTCAAAAAACTCTGCAATATCCATTGGGTGATCCTTGTAGAGTTTCTGGTCCCAAACACGAATCCGCAAGCAGAATTGCTCTATCACCCTCAGTTTTTGAAAAATATGGGTTTTTGTGAAAACACATGATTTTGGGAAAAAATGAGGTATTGCGTGTAAATTCAAAACGCCAAGAAGTTTCATGTAGTCTTATAAAATAAAGGAGAGTGTCCTAAACATATTAGTGTGTACAGTTACTAAATTTTGTGGTTTTGAATGGTTGTAAATGGCCATCAAAGTTTATTTAATATGCGTAGTAGGTATATTGTCTAATCCTTCATTACGTATACACAAGGCTAAATATGTGGCAATTTGAACAGTTGTTACTCCCGAATGTATTTGTTTTGGAGCGAAAGTCCAAATTAAAGTGCAATGTTCCTCATGTTCTTCATACTATCGATTGTACTCATCAACAGCCTCATCTTTTCTCTTACTCCATAATTACATCCTTGACGATAACTAGATTCGATAACAGTATCAGTAATTTTTCTGCTGCATTTTGCAATTAAATTAGGAACACCAAACGGAAAACTGAAACCTCTTTTATTCCCTGTTACGGTACGACCGCACGCTACACCTGCGAGCTGTGTTCTTCAAATAGCTGTAACTTCGTAAATTTTACGAATTCTAACAAATCCTGTTGCAGATATATTTCCGAAGGTATATACTTTAAGAAAATTTCCAAAAAAACGATTTTTTCAAGCGTCTAGACAAAAATACCCCCTTAAGATTAATTGTTGTGACGTACACGTCGCGTTCCGAATGTTTGACTCGCGTACGTGCAGTTACCCGCCAAATTAATCTTGGGTAACGTATTCAAAATGTTTTCGCTCAAACACTACAAAAACGGATAAAAATGTGTCTTCACTCATGCGGTTGTGAAAACTCGGTTTGTTCCGCTTGGAACAACGCTATTCCAGCGCAGTTCCTACGCTATTAAATATGTCTTACGCGCTAACAAGGCGACCAAATAATTTTTAGACTCGAGCGAGACTCGATCGTCACCTATTGTTCATAGAAGAGTAAGTGCGATAGCCTTATTCTATCGCTCCCCCCCCCTTTTTTTTTACGTGGTAGAAATCTTCATAGACACCGCCTCCCCTGAGGGAGAGAGACGGTAGGGTCAAATTCCTACCGACTAAAGCCTCCACAACAGCCCACCTCCGACGCCCCTGGAGGGGCCCCGGGACCTCTGACGAACACGACCGGTGCCCCTCCGTGCGACTTGGCTTTCGCCACCAAAACCTGCGCTCACAAGTGCAGGCTGAATTAGGGGTCGTAACCCAACTCAGCCTCCTCCCGCCCACGTGTAATGCGAAATTGAACCCTCATTCAATTCCGCGTGTGGGCCCACCACCCCACTGCGCGGGAGGAATTCCTTCCAACCTCCCCGGTCGCGTGCAATGACTCCCAGTGTCAGCGACCCCGGCAACCCACCGTTGCCTCCTTCCCGACCACGTACAATGGGTATGTCTACCTTCCAGCAGAGCACCCTGCGATCCCACCACCCTCTTCCGCGAAATGGATAAAATTTCACAGAAGAGGGTGTCGCTTTCACCAACCTGGCTACGTGCAATGACATCGTCGTCGTGGCGTTATCAGTTTCGGTCGCGCAAAAGGCAGCAACCAAAACCGCAGGTTTTTTTGATCGACCGAAGCAATGGTTCCCCAAACTTTCAACGTCGATGGTCAAGCGAATTAACGTTAATCGAGAGATCAAACTCTCCGTTCGTGAACGCCAAGTTCGCCCACTCCCAAACTCGCGCTAAGGTCAGCCGACCTGGAAAAAGGGTCGCTTCCCGCGCCTTCTTCTCGACGAGCTCATCTCAGAATCAATCGATTAAATTAATTCCTCGAATCACTGCTCGCGACCTCGTCAAGTCCCCTCAGAGGCGTCGCCTCCGAACAAGCCGCCACCGGCGTAACAGTCCCCGCAGAAGCCGATGAAATATCGCTATATGCAGGACTGACTCTTCCTCCAACTCCGGGCCTGGCAGGCATCGTACACACACGACTGATGTGCTCCAGCCGGCTACACCGCCAGCACTGAGTCATCAGACCCGGCTTTCTTTGGACTTTAGCAATAGTCCAGCCCACCCTGATGCGCCCCCTTGTTCATCAGGGCCGTCGTTACCTGTTGCGGAACCTTCAGGAGCGCAATTTTCTCACCCCACGGTTCCGTCAGGAGCCTCACGATCTCTATCTGCTCCTTGTCTTGTTCGCCCGTATTCGGTTCTTCCAGAATTGCTTCTGTTAACTCCTCGGGTGCAACATCCGTGTCCAAGCCTCTTATTTTTATTCCCTCTCGATTCTTCAAGACTCTAATTGTCGTCGCTTCTTTGCTGATGTATCTTTGAATTTCTTCGGCGGTAGTTTACGCTTCCGCTGCGTCCTCAAGTTCGAGGAGAATTCCACCGCCTTTGGTGTTCCTCATTCCTCTAAACACCATTTTAGTGTTTCCGTCGGTTTTTTCTTTAATGTTTCTAAGAATCTTAGGAATATCCTTTGCCTCGGGATGTCTTATTATTATCGCCGTTCCTTTTTGCGTTCCTCTTCTCTTCTCTCTGCTTAGGTTTCGGCTCTCTACGGACGATATCGCCGAAGGATCCAGCGGCCTCGTCGTTTCCGGTTTGAGTTCCGATACTGTGTGTCTCTTTGGGTGGCTCCCTGCCAACCCGTTTCCAGGCACTGCTTCGCGCTCCCATAGGAGTCTGCCTCGCCATTGTGACTTCCGAATATTTTCTTCTATCACTTATTTGCACCGCACTAACACTAACGCCCGAATTGCGCACCGCGGATATCTGTTTAGGGCAAGAGCGACAAAAATGGCCGCTCTGCCCACACCTGTAACATAAGTTACTCTCCTCGTTGCATTCTTTGACAAAATGCCCCGGCTGCCCACATCGGAAGCAAGTGTTAGGCATCTTGTACTGTCTGACCCCGCAGATCGTCCATCGTATTTTGATTTTTCCGGCTTTTAAACAGGAACGATGTGCGTCCTCCTCCAAGGACACACACGCGTTCCGTTCCCCGGCTGCTCCGTTCCTTAAAAATATAATCTTAACATCCCCGGTAGTACCGGAGAGTTTTCTTATCGCCTCCGTGATGTCTGCCTCGTCCATCGTGCAATCTATTCTCTGAATGTACAAATGTTGTTTCCTTCTTCCAACTTCTTCGACTTCTATGTTCGCCACTCTCATTTTCTTCGCCAAGTGTTGCGCGTCTTCTTTTCCTATTACTCGAAGGAGAACATCCGCCGATGCCCACACCTTCCTCATGGAAATTACCCTCTCCTCCACGTTGTTTCCAATCTTCTTCATCTTTTTCAGGTTCTCCTCGAACTTTCCGCCTTCCGATGTTTGCACCTTAAGTGCGAAAACTCCTTCGGTTGTTGTTCTTCTCTCCTCTTGTTGTTGCTTTCCTTGTTGTTGTATTTGTGTTTCTTTTTCTCTCTTCCTCCTTTCTTGCCATCTTTTTCTTCGTTTCCTCCTCCTCCTTTGGTGTATTTTCAGGAAATCCTATTTTCTCCGACTGCTGCTGGAACATCTCCTTCTCTTTCTCCTCTCTTTCTTTCCTCTCTCTTTCTTCCGTCTCCCGGGCCTTGTGTTCTTTCTAATTTCTTTTGTCTACTTTTACAATCTCTTCCATACCGACCATCACCATCCTTTCGTAAATTCTGCAATATCCCTCGACCATTACGTCCTCCACTCCGGTACAGGTGGTCCGAGCGACCTTCATCTTGGTTATCACGTCGAGAACCTCCTCCAGTTCTGCGCTCCATCTTGTTAATATCATGAGCAGTACTTCCCTCTCACATTCTCTATCGATGCCGACTTCATCTATTACCCTCCTTATATTGCCCAAGAGTATTATTAAACACTTCTTGTCAAAAGCCCTTAAGTTGCTGCTTTTCTTCACCACTGCCTCTGCCTTCAGTAATAAATCTCCCAACATGTCTTGGAGAATTTCCGTTGTTTCAGGACCGTCGTACTCCTCCAAATCAAGCACGTCGCTGTCCTCTTCTCTCGGAACCGTAGTCCAGGATCTGAAGGACGAGACAC
>NW_017100159.1:52579-60034 GCF_001263275.1 Habropoda laboriosa | reverse complement strand
AATACACGCGAAAGGGGGGGGGGGGTAAGTCATTATTTAGCTGAATTCGAATTTGTTTAAAAAATACGAACCTTTGAATTTGGCAACTTTTGCACATTTTTATTAAAACGGGCTGTGCTTATCAATTTTTATCTTGGAAACTATTGGCCAATTATATTGTGTAAAACTTGCTCGTGCGATAATGATGGCTCTGTTTTTTGTGTAATAAAATTGTTTTCATTATATTCTTTCCTGCAGTCTCCAAGTCCACCACACACAAAGATCCTGTCCATATTATTGACCATACCATCCTTATCCTTTCCCGATGGAAGAAAACCACCACTTTCTCGTGGTTTCTGTCGAGTAATGACACCTTCTTCATAAATAATAATCAACGAGCAAGGAAACTTATATCTATAAATCAGGTTATAATTAAAAAGGTGTCATTGACGAAGTTAACTGAAATACTTCTTGAGGTATAAATGGGGCCATTTAGTCGTATACGAGACTTGCCGATATTGTTCTTAGACCATATTGAAGTACTATGAGGTACAACAAATGGTACTGTCCAACAAATTTTGACCTTCAAAAAACTCTGCAATATCCATTGGGTGATCCTTGTAGAGTTTCTGGTCCCAAACACGAATCCGCAAGCAGAATTGCTCTATCACCCTCAGTTTTTGAAAAATATGGGTTTTTGTGAAAACACATGATTTTGGGAAAAAATGAGGTATTGCGTGTAAATTCAAAACGCCAAGAAGTTTCATGTAGTCTTATAAAATAAAGGAGAGTGTCCTAAACATATTAGTGTGTACAGTTACTAAATTTTGTGGTTTTGAATGGTTGTAAATGGCCATCAAAGTTTAAAAATGAGCCGATGTGCGTACCTTCTACACAATACTTTTGCATTTTTACGAAAAGTTCTTTATCTAGCACAAAAACTCAAATTTTTCAAAAACTGAGACTGATAGAGCAATTCTGCTTGCGGATTCGTGTTTGGGACGAGAAACTCTACAAGGATCACCCAATGGATGTTGCAGAGTTTTCTGAAGGTCAAAATTTGTTGGACAGTGTAATAGGGGTACATACTTCCGTGTTCTGAGATAAACCGGACATACTCTATACAGTTTTTATTGTTAAATATATAATACAAGTATTAGTATAATAAAAATGTCATTGTGCGAATCTCTTCCCGTTAAAAGAAAATTAATTTGTCAATAAGTTAAATAATCAAAGAAATAGAAATTTTAATTTTAAATCTTATATAAAAAATTTAACCTGTTAGTACTTCTTTTTTCATATGTTTCTAAGTCTCATTCTTTTACAGTGACGACCAGCAATTCATTGGACGAGTTGAAGCTGCAAAACGGTCCAAGTCTGAACAACAATAACAACAACAATGATGACAAGAACGATGATATCAGCAACTTGAATCACGTTGGACCTAGCTGGCAGGAAGCTCCGTCTCCAGTTCTGGCTTCAAATCATAGGCTCACACCAACCCTGAACAAAACCAGTAACCTCAGCCCTGTTCTTCCAAGAATAAACGCGCCTACTCCAATAGTGATGAGCACTCCTGCATCAACCACAACTGTTGGCGTGTTTGGTACACCATCTTCAGCCAGTCCAGCCTTTAGTACAGCATCCACATCTTCTTTGGGGAATGCGTCGACGTCAGCTGTGAACAGGTCACCGATTCCAGTGACTTGTGTGATGACTTCGAAGACAAGTTCGCCCACCAGCAGTGTAGCACCCGGTTCCCCGGCTTTATCTGGTAACATTGTTGCTGATACCAGCCAAATCAGTCAACCCCCGGTGGCAAATACAATTTCTACCCCAGCGGTGAGTGTTTTTTAATTGTAAAAAATGTGATGAGATTAACCCCTTAAAGCTCACATTTTTCTGTATTTGATGTGCCAAAAATGAGCAATTTTATTTTTTCTTAATTATTTCCTGAAGTCAGATGCGTGGTGTTACGTCAGCGGTGAAAAGAAAGCACCTACAGTGACGGCCAGCGATCCAGCATCGGAAGGAGTGTACCGTTTATGGGCTGCAAACGACGAAAAGGCAAAATCCGACATAATACTGTCGATCAATCCGTCGGAATTAAAACAAATAAAGGAATGTAAAACGTCGAGCGAGGTATGGCGGAAACTCGAGCAAATATACCAGTCACGGGGGCCTGCGCGTAAAGCTACGCTACTGAAGAAATTGACTCTACAGCGGATGAACGAGGGCGAAGACGTTCGCGAACACCTCAGGAAATTCTTTGATGCTGTCGACAAACTGAACGAAATGGACGTGGACATCAATGCAGATCTGCTGGCAATCTTGTTACTGTACAGTTTGCCACAGAGTTTTGAAAATTTCCGCTGCGCAATTGAGTCCCGTGACGAGTTGCCACCTCCTGATACTCTTCGAATTAAAATCATCGAAGAAAGCGACGCGCGCAAAAATGAAATGCGCGACACAGTGCCAAATGCCATGATTGCCGGAAGATATATAAAAACAAACCATGGAAGAAATAACTACAACAAAACTGCGGAAAACAGTGATGACGATCGCTCGAAAACAAAATGCTTTCGATGCCGGAAATTCGGTCATATAGCATCCGAGTGCCGCAAGGGTAGAAACACGAGACACTCGGCTAAAGGTGCTAGCAGAGATATATCTTTTTATACAACGTCGGAATTCGGGCAAAATTGCGCAATAACGCGAGTGAATAATGGGGTGAGAGACGGACGGTGGTGCCTAGACAGTGGCAGCACGTCTCACTTGTGCAAAGATCTAAATAGTTTTACAACGATCAACAAACAGTTGCACGGAAAATTAAATCTCGCAAACAACACGTCGACAAAAATTAACGCGAGTGGAACTTTGCGCGTGGTCATCGATGAAAACGATTCTGAAAAGAATCTGAAAATAGAAGACGCTCTACACGTACCGGACCTAAGAACAAATCTCTTATCGGTCGGAAGTATAACGGATCGTGGGTATAGAGTGCTTTTTACAAGAGATGAAGCCAAAATCATCGATGAGAAGGGCAATAACAAATTGACTGCCATTCGTAAAAATGGCCTATATTACGTAACGGAAAAGGGATCCACACACGGGGCCATGGCAGCAGACGAAGACGCAGGAAAACCGCAACGCTACAACAAACTCGAGATATGGCATCGGCGGCTTGGACATCTTAATCAGCAAGATCTTCTGGAAGCGAAGCGGAAATGCATCATACCGAGCGGCAATATTGAAGATTTTAAACGGACATTGCGGTGCGAAATCTGTATCGAAAATAAGATGACGCGAACACCGTTTCCGGAACAATCGAAGCGTGCGACGGAACCCTTAGAGATTATTCACAGCGATGTCTGCGGCCCCATGCGAACGCACTCACACGCAGGTAATAAATATTTCGTCACGTTCATCGACGACCATTCTCGATGGTGCGAAATACGATTTATAAGGTCAAAGGACCAAGTATTTGACGCATTTCGTGAATTTAAAAATTATATAGAAAATCAGACCGGTCGCAAAATCAAATTCCTACAATCGGATAATGGGAAAGAGTACGTAAATTCGCGTTTTGACAAATTTTTAGGCGATAACGGGATTAAACGTAGATTATCGGTCGCGTACAATCCGCAACAGAATGGAGTAGCCGAGCGGAAAAACCGGACGATAACAGAGACAGCAAGATGTCTAATTGCACAATCCGGTCTACCGCGATCTTTTTGGGCAGAAGCCGTATCGACGGCGAATTATATTCGGAATCGTTGCCCGTCAAGAGCTATAGCTGGAAAATCTCCATATGAGAAACTTTACGGGAGACTACCAGTTGTAAAGTATTTTCGCGATTTTGGATGCGACATATATATTTTAAACAACGATCCAAATAAGGGTATGTTCGAACCTCGTTCGCGAAAGGGGATTTTTGTGGGTTATTCCGAATGTTCGAAGGGGTATCGAATATGGAATAAGGAAGGAAAACGGGTAGAAATCGCGCGCGATGTAAGATTTCTTGAAAATTTTAGCGCGAAGGGAAGCCAGAATTCTGCCGCAGAAAATGTTTCTGAAAATATCCCGCGGAATGATTTAGATTGCGACGAATATAATAGCGAACCATTAACTTTCGATGTCGATCTGTCTTCTCAAAACTATCAAGATGATAATATTGAGAACGGGGGCGATACAGACGAATCGAGCGATAGCGCAAACGAATTAAACGCGGATAACGGCAATCGCGAAGACGAACAGTCTCGGAGAGGTAGAGGGAGACCGAGAAAAATACGTACGGGTATGAGGGGGAGACCCCGAAAAGAGTACAGTACCGTGCAGGTAGCAAGTACCGCGGTCGAGCAGACATTTATGGCCGAGGTCCCTCTAGAACGCGCCATCGCGAGTCCAGACGCGGATGAATGGCACCAGGCCATTGCCATCGAATTAGGGTCAATATTAAAAAATGACACATGGGAAGTTGTCGAGCGTCCAAAGAACGCAAAGGTAATAGGAAGTCGCGTCGTCCTATGTAATAAATACAAGCCTAACGGTGAAATTGACCGTCGGAAGGCCAGAATAGTAGCGCGTGGATTTTCGCAACGTTACGGGGTTGACTTCGGTGAAACTTTCGCTCCGGTTGCGCGTTTACAATCAATTAGGATTGTGGCTGCTCTTGCGGCCGAACACAATATGAAAATCCATCAAATAGATGTAACGTCAGCCTACCTGAACGGAAAACTAGAAGAGGAAATTTTCATAGAAGTTCCCCGTTGCGTCGATAAGGCCCTAGATATATTAGCCACAACCGAAAGTGGCGATTATAATATAAAAACAAAAGCTATAGAAATGAAGAGCAATGTAAGGAACGGAGATAAAGTTTGCTTATTGCGAAAAGCTTTGTACGGTTTAAAACAAGCTGGTCGTAGTTGGCATGGCCGACTAGATAAAGAATTAAAAACCTTTGGATTAATTCCGAGTAGGGCTGATCCGTGTCTATATTATCAGGGGCGAGGGGAAGACATATTAATAGTCCTCGTGTATGTGGACGATATATTAATAGCCTCGCGTAACGTCAACAACATAAATCGTTTTAAGCGGTACATCGGAAACATTTTTCAAATCCGAGATCTGAACGACGTGAAATGCTGCTTAGGGATAGAATTTAAACGTACTAAGCAAGCAATAGAGATTAGCCAGCAAGGTTATATAAAAGATCTGCTAGAACGGTTCGGGATGAAAGATTGTAAACCGGCGTCGACTCCGTTAGATCTAAGTCGAAAATTGCAAAAGGAACCTGAGGATCCAGGTAAAGACGATAAAAATTTACCATTTCGGGAGCTCATAGGTTCCCTTATGTATTTAGCGGTAGCTACGAGGCCGGACATAGCTCACGCGGTCAGTGCACTGAGCCAGTATAATAATTGTTTTGGAAGGTCTCATTGGGTAGAAGCGAAACGCGTTCTACGGTATTTAAAGGGGACTTCAAAAGTAGGTCTGATTTACAGAGCCAACGGCGCGTCGATAGAGGGGTACGCGGATTCCGATTGGGGAAACTCTACGGAAGACCGAAAATCCATTACGGGATACTGCTATAATCTCGCAGGGGCCGCGGTTTCTTGGGCGTCCAAGAAACAAAAGACAGTCGCTCTCTCTTCCGTTGAGGCGGAGTACATGAGCATGAGCGAGGCTACAAAGGAAGCCGTATACCTGCGACGTTTTCTGTCGGAATTGGGGTTTGAATCTCAATCAAATGTAAAATTGTACTGCGATAACCAGGGTGCAATTAAACTAGCGGAAAACGCTGTATTTCATAGTCGCACTAAGCACATAGACATAAGGCATCATTTTGTTCGTGACGTATTGAGAGATGAGAATATAAAGTTAAATTATGTCCCAACTGGCGAGATGGTGGCCGATGTACTTACAAAAGGCCTGCCAGGTCCGAAGCATAAACAGACGTCGAAAATGTTAGGATTAAACCTTGAGATGTAAAGGTAGGATTGTAAATCGTCCCGTCTCGAGGGGAAGTGTCGTACTGAGAGCCGATCTCTCGGTATTGTAAATCGAGAGTTTGTTTAAGCGTTGAGTGCGATACGGGACTGCGTGAAGGCACTTGGGACATAGACCAGACGGCGGGTCATAAAAATGGGAAAATACCCATCGCCGGCGAAAACTGTGCCTGCAGTCAGTCACAGCCGAAACATAGTACGATACACACCCTCTTCTTTAACCGTAGTTTTATATATCCTCGACCGCTCCGCCTTTTTGCTATAAGCTTAAGATTCCTACACCTAGACGTATAGAAATAAGTTTCCCATTTATTTATAATGCTGTGACTTACATTTTTGCAATGGAATAGGGAGGATAGCGCAATATGAAAGGTGAAAGAAACTAATTAAACAAAATTGCACTTTTCGGAGGATTACTTAGTTATGCATGTGTAAGATACGGACATAAGCGTTAAGGGGTTAATGTAAACAGATATGTGAAAGCAGAAAATTTTGTTTTCTGTGTTCAAGTTCCAAATGGTTAATTGTTTAATCCCTTGAGTAACTATTTAATTAATCACAGTTTGCGATTTTATTGTAAGAAGCTTTTATCAGTTTAAGTTATCGTTGTTTGAGGTTCTTTAAATGTTCATTCGTACAAAACTAAAGGATACTTGCGTTGCGTGTATGAAATCACAAATGTTCTTAATTAAGTCCTTTTATTTATATAAGTTATTCTATGTCTGTTTGTTACTGTAACTCGCTCGCGACTGATTCTTGCGAGTCTTGCTTGATTCCGGGAAACGCTTATCTTTTCCTAGCTTGGCTAGCCCGTTCGTTGCTAGCGAATCAGACGCTTCCCTATTCCATGTACATATGCGCGCTTTTCCAGGAACGGGGGTGCGATTTGCGCGGGAGACGCTTATTGTTGAAAAGGCAACATAGGAGAATTTCCTCCAGGTCAGGGACACAGATGTGGCTGGTCATCGACCGTTAGGCCATGCGACACTGGTCCTTTGGAAACGCACGGTTTATGACATCCGCTAACGTTATTGAGGCCACGAATGAAAGTTCTCGAAGCGGATGCATTGTTCGCATCTTAATTTACAAAAGGCTAAAAAGACTTTCTCAAAAATAGCTTTGTTGGGGCACGTATTCTAAACCGTGTTCACCATTTGCACGCCAAATGTTTCCATTTTTTGTATGCAGCTGGTCGCTACAAAACTTAGGTTGTATTTAGTAGGAAAGAAGAAAAGTCGAGTTCTTTATGAAAAAAATTACTTGTAATAATGCGGTATTACTCTTCAAGTACAATTAATCTTAAATTTTGTAAATAAATTATTCATACAAATTGCCACATTAGGAATTAATTACACACATTAATATCATGGATAAAAGAAAAAAAATACAAAAGATAAAATATAAAAAGTAGCAAAACACGTACAATGGGTCATTCTTTTTTTGGTTTCTTTTTGACGTTAATGTCAGG